>NW_020944046.1:228534-298738 GCF_900497805.2 Vombatus ursinus | reverse complement strand
CACACACACACACACACACACACACACACACACACACACACACACACCCTGGGCCCTTTCCCTCCCTCCCCTGTCCCCTCCCCCGGGCTCTGCGGGGCCGCAGCCGGGCGTGTGTGTGCCTGTGTGTGTATGTGTGTGTGTGTGTGTGTTGTGTAAGGGGGGGGGGACAAAGCCGGGAGCGTGCACGCATACATATACACACACGCCCATCCCTCCCTCGGACCCAGAGCAGGGGGGGGGGCGCCGCCGCGGCCATCTCCAACTCCACCTCACCGCCCCCCCCCCCCCCCCCCGGGCCCCCCCCCCCCGCCCAGGGCCCGGGCGGACCGCCCCTCGCCGGCCCCCGGCACGCCTGCCCTGACCTGCCGCCGCCGCTGTCGCCGCCGCCGCCGCCGCCGCCGCCGCCGCTGCTCTTCGGGGCTGGGGAGGAGAAGCAGCCGCGTCCCCAGGGGCTGTGCCCGGAGCTGGCTCCGCTCGGCAGGAGGAGACTGCTCAAGGGACCGAGGGGAGGGGACCGAGGGGAGGGGGAGAGGAGGAGGAGGGAGGAGAGAGGAGGAGAGGAGCCTGGAGAGAGCAGGGGGGAGGAGTGACGGGGAGGCGGGGGACAGAGGAGGGGAGGGGGAGAGGGAGGAGAGAGGAGAGGGAGATGGATGAGAAAAAGATGGAGAGGAGGAGAGAAAAGGAGGAAAGGAGTGGGGAGAGGGCAGATGAAGGAGGAAGCCACAGTGGGGATAGGAGGGGAAGCTGCCCCACCGGGTGCAGGGAGGATGCTCCAGGGCAATCTGCCAAACCGGGCTGGGCAGCAGCAGCTCTGTGCCTTTACTTGGCAGCCTTGGACAAGTGGCTCAGGCTAGCTGAACCTCAGTTTCTTCCTCTGTTAAAAAAAAAAAAAAAAAAGGTGGGAGGGCAGGAGGGGGCTTCTACTAGCTAATTGTCAACAAGCCTCTAAGCTCTAGTGATCAATAAGAAAAGCTAAGGCCTCTGGGAGATCCCCAGGAAGGATGGATGAGCCCAGTCCCCCCTCCCCCAGCCCCGAAACTTCAGGGTTTGGTGTCTGAGCTCCCCCTGCTGCCACAATGAAGCATTTTTGGACCAATCAAGTCAACGTTTATTAAGTGCCTACTATGTGCCAAGCCCTGAATTGTCCCAGCTGTGGCCAAAGGAGGAGAAAATCCACTGTCCACTCTGCTGGGTCCCAGGAGCAATGTTGTGGCAGCTCCTGGATGGCCAGGGGGCTTGTGACCAATCCCTCTGACTGCAGCCAATGACTTTCCATGTGACCTTGGGCTCGACCTTTCCTGAAGCAGAAAACGAAGGGGTGAGGCCTCGATGGTCCCGCCCAGCTGCCCTTCTAGGATTCCCTACTGACTTTCGGAAAGAAGTCTCTGATGGGAATCAGAAAGCCTGGCTTTGCACCCTCCAGTCAGTCAGACAGTCACTGGCCTTGTGGCCATGGGCAAGTCCTCATCTGTAAACTGAGGATAATATCCTTCCCTGCCCAGGGAGCTACTGTGAGGGAAGTGCTTTGTAAAACTTAAGAGCGATGGCTAGGGGGACGTGGCTGGGGCCTTCACAGAAATCGCAGAAATGAGCACATGGGATTTTTACAGCCCGCCTGTGAGATGGTAAACAGTGTATATATATTTATTGTCCTCTTTTCACAGATGAGAAAAGCGAAGCACAGAGGGGCAGGAACTTGCCCACGATCACACGGGCATTAAGGGGCCAAGTCAAAATTTGAACCCAGGTCTTTGGAATCCCAAGCTCATTTTCTCTCTGCTTCCCACAATGCTTCTGCATTCTGAAGTAGATTATCAGGAAAAGCCAGGAACACCTAGGTTTAAATCTCACCACTGACTATGTGATCCTGGGCCAGTCAGTTTCTTCACCTCAGTTTCTTCCCCTGGGAAATGGGGAAAACACTATCTGTAACACTTCCATCACAGGGCTGCGAGGCACTTCTGAAACCTTTAGAGCAAACTGGGTCAGATATTTTTTCTGTCATGCAAAATAGAAGATATGGTCCATACCCTCAAATGAGACACATATACGCCCTTGGCAGCAAATGGTATGGTGGATAGATTCTGGGCCTGGAGTCAAGAAAACATCAGTTCCAATCCAGCCTCAGACATTCACTAGCTGTGGGACCTTAGGGAAGTCGAGGGATGGGCATGTGTGAGTGTGTGTATATGTGACTTACCTTAGGTAAGTCATATCACTGCTGGCTGCCTCAGTTTCTTTATCTGTAAAATGGGAATACTAGTAGCACCTCCCCTCCAGGATTGGTATGTGATCAAATCAGATCATCTTTATAACACACTCTACATACCTGAGAGTGCTCTATGCCATCCCAGCTCTCCTTCTTAGCCTGTCAGAGTTATCTTCCTAATCCCTTCCCCTGCCCCCATTATCCCCACTCAAAAACCTTCAATGCTTTCCCAAGGCTTCCTGAAAAAACCAGAACGACCTTGGCCCTGAGTGCAGGGTTAAGGCCTCGGCCAATCTGGCCCCCACCTACCTTGCTGCCCTAGGACATAATCCTCCCCCTCCACACAAGAGCTGGGTTTCCAACTCTTCCCCAATGTCCTGGTGAGCTCCCCCCTCAGTGGTCGTGGAACAGGCCATCCATCCCCCAAGCTCAGAATGGGCTTCCCCACCCCACCCCCATCCCCACCTGCTGAAATCCCGTCCTTCTTTGCAACTGCCATCTTTCCCCCAAAACCCTGAGCTGGAAGTGA
This sequence comes from Vombatus ursinus, assembly GCF_900497805.2. NCBI lineage: Eukaryota > Metazoa > Chordata > Mammalia > Diprotodontia > Vombatidae > Vombatus > Vombatus ursinus. The sequence goes on along the minus strand of NW_020944046.1, from coordinate 296,000 downwards.
TCTTCCTGCTCTGTTCCTGGCACCCTCGTTGGCCTAATGATGGTGATTTGTATGCACAGCTTTTCTCTCCCCCACTAGCCTGAGGGTAAGAGCTGTGCTTTGGGTGTTTGTTTGTTTGTTTTCCATTTTGGTGTCCTCTGCCCTTTGTTCAGTGCCTGGCACGTGGTAGGTGCTTAATAAAGGATTTTTTTTCCCATCATTAATTCAATTTGAGCGGAATTTGGTCAAAAACATTACAAACACAAAGAGGCCTTCTAAGTGTTATTGAAAATCCTGTAGGAACGCCGAGAACGTCGAGCTGGTGTGGTCTAAAATTTGAGCTGGGTCTTTGAAGAGCAGCTAGAGGTAGGTACCTAGAGGGAGGTAGAGAGGCCAGGAGGGGAGGGGAGAGGGCGCTCCAAACTGGGAAAATAATGGGAGCCAAAACTAAAGCTCAAGGAAATCTAACAACCATTTATTAAGCACTATCCTAGGTACTAAGGATACAACAGTGAAAGCTGACCTAGACCCTAAACTCAAGGAATTAACAAGCCAGTGAGGTGAGGAGGTTTTAACATGTCTGTATCACATGCTAAAGGGTAGAATGTGATGGGGGCAGTGGAGAGGCCTAGCTAGAGTGGGCTAAAAAATGTGAGGTTGGCTATAAAACCCTACATACCCTTTGACCTAGCAATACCGCTACTAGGTCTGTATCCCAAAGAGTTAAAAAACAAAAAGGAAAAGGACCTATGTGTACAAAAATATTGACGGCAGCTCTTTTCTGGGGGTGAAGAATCAGAAATTGAGAGGATGCCCATCAATTGGGGAATGACTGAACAAGTTGTGGTATGTGATTATGATGGGATACTACTGTACTGTAAGAAGTGATGAGCAGGGTGCTCTCAGAAAAGCCTGGAAAGACTTGCACGGGCTGATGCAAAGTGCAATGTACTGTGTACGAAGCAACAGCTGTATTGTGCGATGATCAGCTGTGAAACACTTAGCTCTTCTCAGCAATACAATGATCCAAGACAACTCTGAAGGACTCATGATGAAAAAGGCTATCCATCCTCAGAGAGAGAACTGATGGTATCTGAATGCAGACTGTAGCATACTTTTTTAAAACTTTCTTTATTTTTCTTGAGTTTTTTTGTCTATGTTTTCTTTCACAACATGACTATTATGGATATGTTTTGCATGACTGCACATGTATAACCTATATCAAATTGCCTGCCTTCTCCATGGGGGGGGGAGGTGGAGAGGGAGGAAGGGAGAGAATTTGGAACTCAAAGTTTTAAAAGCAAATGTTAAAAACTTTTTACATGTAACTGGGGAAAAATAAAATACTAAATAAAAAAGAAAGAAATTGCATGCCCAATTGATTGGGGAAAAAAAAACCAACCCAAATGTGAGATGGTGAGATCCTTTTCAGCTGAGCAGGTCAGGGAAGGCTTCCTTTGTTAGTTCATTTGTAGAGGGGCCGGCACCTAAGTTGGACCTTGGAGGAAGGCGATCTCGTTAGGCCAAGATGAGGAAGGGTAACATTCCAGGTGTGAGGATGAGTTGTGAAGGCACCAAGGAGGGATAGAGCAGAAAGACAGCAGGTCTGCTGATGGATAGGAGGGGAGAATAGATGGGCAATAGGGACATTGGTTCAGCCTCCGGGAGCTAGTAAGTAATCACCTTAGAGAAGTCACTTGAACCATCTGTGTTCCTCATCAGCAAAATGGCAGCTTGAACTAGCTAGCCAAAGAAGTCATGCCTAGAATGGAAGGCCATATTACATGCATAGGGGAGGGAAGGAATAGGCTTTGACTATGTGGCAGCACTGTGCTAAGTGCTTTATAATTATTATCTTGTTTGATCCTCACAACAACCCTATGAGGTAGGAGCTGTTATTATTATTATCTTTTTTTTTTTTTAGGCAATTGGGGTTAAGTGACTTGCCCAGGGTCACACAGCTAGTATGTGTCAAGTGTTTGGTATGAGGCCGGATTTGAACTCAGGTCCTCCTGACTTCAGGGCCGGTGCTCTATCCACTGTGCCACCTAGCTGCCCCCCAGGAGCTGTTATTATTGTCCCCATTTTACAGGTGAGGAGACTGAGGCAAACCAAGATTAAGTGACTTGCCCAGGGTCACAGAGCTAGTGTGTCTGCGTCTGGATCTAAACTCAGCCCTTCCTGACTCCAGGCCCAGCACTCCATCCCCTACGCACAGCCTGTCAAACTCAAGGCCCAGAGTCGATCCGTTTGGCTTAACAATTTTTCCATCTTACAAGGGAAGGCTTGTGGGGGAAGGGCGCCTAGAAGAGGGTTACATCCAGAAGTGGCATCAATAAACCATTTTAAAATAACACCAGAAAAGAGAAGGAAGGCTGGGTTTTATCTACGGACAGCATCCACTGTCTCCCCCGAGTTTCATCACAGTTTCTCCGCCGTTGCCTTCATTCATTTGTTCTTCTGGACCTGTATCCCTTGCTACTTTTCAACCACTAGAGTCCTAAGGTAAGTTTGGAAGATGGGCTGGTTGTCCTTTATTCTCCAAGAGGACCCAAATGACATCACTGTGCTAGAGGCAAGTTGCAGTGCGTCCAGCTGTGGCTGATCAATACGAGCTCAGAATGTTGTACCACAGGTCTGTGGGAACATCTGGCGTGGATTCTCTAAGTTTGTGCATCTTGCGTTTCTTTTGAGCTACTTCAATTCTGCTTTGCTTAAAGAGCACAGCACCTTCTCTGATGTGGGCACGCCACGCTGAGCGGTCCTGTGCCAGCGTCTCCTATGTCACACAATCGATTCCAAAATTCTTAAGAGAGATCTTGGGAGGGTCGTTCTGCAAGGTCTATCAACTGATGGTAGCGTGTACCCAAAGAGGAGGAGAGCAGACCATTGGCTATTCACAGCTATGTGTCTGTACACACTCAGGCCAGCAGCAGATCAGGGCAAGCCGTGTATAGGGCAAACAGAATGAAGGACTAATCACAAGGGTGACAACAGAGCATTGATGAGAAAGAAAGTCATAGACTTAGCCCCCAAACTCCCCAAAAGGGACAGTGTGGCTTGAGATGAAGAATGACCTCTGACCTCTACCTACACTCATTCTACTCAAAGGGTTTTTATTCCACTATGAAAACTTTGCTGGTCATTAAGGACTAATCTCCACTGGAAAGGTATTCACAGAAAAAAAAACTGAATTAATAAATGAAGCTAGGAGCTAGCTTTTTGGGGGGGGGAACAATAAAATAGATAAACATTAGCTAACTTGATTTTTTTAAAAGAAGAAAACCAAATTACCAGTATCAAAAATTTTAAAAGTAAATTCACAATCAATGAAGAATAAAATAAATTATCAGGAATTAGTTTGCCCAATTATAATAGTCCAATAAAACTGACAATCCAAATGAGATAGATGAATATTTACAAAAATAGAAAATGCCCAGATAAACCAAACAAGAAATAGAGGACTTAATCTTATCTTAGAAAAAGAAATGGGGGTAGCTAGGCGGCACAGTGGATAGAGCACTGGCCCTGGAGTCAGGAGGACCTGAGTTCAAATCCGGCCTCAGACACATAAAACTCGCTTGTGGTGTGACTCTGGGCAAGTCACTTAACCTCAACTGCCTCACTAAAAAAAAAAAGAAAGAAAGAAAAAATAATACAATTTAATTTTTTTAAAAAAAGATTCTCTGCATGTATTATATTTATAGAGTTCCTCTCCAGTATGAATGTGTGCTGAGGTGTGAGGTTTGACTGAAGGTTTTCCCCATCTCTTCCATGTATAGGGTTTCTCATTGCTAAGAAGTCTCCAATGCTGATTAAGGCTTGAGTTCCCTGTGAAAATTTTTTTTCCATTCATAATATTCATAACGTTTCTCTCCAATAGGATTCCTCTAGTGATAGATAAGGTATGAGATCAGCCTGAAGGCTTTCCCACTTTCACAACATTCAGAAGGTTTCTCTCCAATACAAATTGGTAGATTTAGAATTAACTCTAATCTTCTCCTGAAGGCTTTCCTACAGTTCAAAAGATTTCCCTCAAATGTGAGCTCTCTGACGTTCACTAAGGTAAGAGGGTTGCTTTCCCATATTTATTACATTGATGGGGTTTCTCTCCATTGAAGATTGTCCGATATTAAATTAGTCAAGATCCACTTGTGAAGGCTTTCCCCACGTGCATTGCATTCTGCTACGAATTGTCACATTTTGAAAAAAACCTCAACTACGCCTGAAGGCTTTCTTCATTATGAATCTTCTGATATTCCATAAGAGCTGAGGACTCTGGAAAGGAATTTCTACACTTAGAACATTCTATTATAGGGTTTCTCTTTGCTCTAAACACATGGAAGCGCTGGTCATATTAACCAGCCCTGTAGGCTCTCTACTATAATTGTGAGATCCCGTAAAGTCATCCTCACGTATAACAGATATTTCAGACCGACCTTACCTGGTCCCACGTTCGTGACAATAAGATTCTCTCCCCATGTCCTTTGCTGTCAGTGACTTGGTTGAAACCACTCTCCTGGAAAGGACTATGTTGTAGTCTCTTACCTGTAGGCATTTTCTATGGCAGCCCAAACTTGGTCTCACATGGAGCAGCTCCTTTAGAGTGAAAGTGGCCCTTAGAAGTCTTGTTAACAACTTCCATAATTCAATTTCTTTAGATGTCTTCAGATTTGGAGATGGTTCCTTGTTCTCAATCTCAGATCCATGATCTGAAAAAAAAAAAGAGATACAAAATGAATACTCCCAAGTCTGACAGAAAGAATGTTGCATATATTAAAAAAAAACACACACAGCCCTACATGGGGAAAGACTCCCAGGGACCCCGGGCTTGCACTGTTGCAGCAGGCCTCCTCCATCACTAGAAGGCCCTAGATAAGTAGGGCCTGGTGCAGTAAAAGCTCTTCTTTCTCCTTTTATCTGTAGGCTTCAGCAAACCTTAGCATGTAAAGAAGACTGGTGCCTTTCTCAAGGCTGTTGCCCACAAATGTAGACATAGGAGTCAAGAGAAATACAAAAGGTTACATTTACATTTACAGTTACATTTGAGTAATCTATCCCCACAATCTATCTCCTTTTCCAGCACCAGGATGGCAGGAAAAGGAGTTGAACATAGGAGATAAATAAAAGGTAAGCAGGAATAGCTTTTACCACCCAACTAAAGTGCTAGACATTTATTTCCCTCCCTTCTCCATTCTCTGTCCTCTATATAGCTGGGATGTAGAATGAGGAGAACAATTTTTAACAATAACAATACAGAGAAAAACAACTTTGAAAGAATTTAGAACTTTAGAACTCTGATCAATGCAATGATAAACAAGGGTCCAAAAGAATAAAGTTGAACCACATCACTCACTTCTCCAGAGGTCAGGTTTAAAATGCAGAAAGACAGATATATCTTTTATATGATAGATATAATAGATATAGATATATGATAGATATAATAGATATAGATATATCTATTATATGTATATAATATATACATATATATTTTATATTTATATTTATATATGTATATATGTATGCATGTATTTTTTTCCGACATGGACAACAGGGGAATTTTTTTTGCTGGACTATGCAGCTACATATGGAGGGCTTTTTTAAAATTTTGCTTAGTGAGGGTGAGGGTATAGTAGGAGTGACAGATAAATTTTTAAAGAAAAAGAATATATTATGCTAAATTTATTTCAATATAATTTATTGCTGCATAGTGGTATTGCTGTGAATCAAAATTCAGGAACAGAACCACACTGCCAAAGAGGAATGATGAAAATACACAGTATCATCTTACTACTAAAACAAAGTGTTTCAATGCCCTGATAAGGTAGGAGTGTTATTGATATTACTGTTACTAGGAATGAACGGGGAGTATATAATAACATACATATTGAAAAAAAATGTGTTAACTGTGCAGGATGAAAGTGGACACCATTTGTATTTTTAAATCATTACATTGCTAAGATACATATGCCATGTAATAAAAGAAAATACATTTTAAAAGGAAAAAAAAGAGTAAGAACCTAAGATCGGGGTCTAGGCAAGGGAAACAGAAGAGGGGAGGGGGAAAGAAGCAAATTGTATCAAGCATAGTGCACTGGTGCTGAGCACACTCCTCTGTCACCATTTTCTTCTCTGTAAAGGAGTGAGGCAAAGGGGGGGGGAGTAAGAGAATGGGATGGAGGGAAATATACAAGTAACAATCATAACTGTCAACACCATGAACTCACCCATAAAATGGAAGAAGATAGCAGAATGGATTAAAAAGTAGAATCCAACAATACACTGTTTAAAAGAAACAGACTAGAAATATAAAGAATTACACAGAGTTTAGATAAAAAGCTGGAGCAAAGTTTGTTATGCTTTGAGTGAACCCCCCAAAAGCAGACATCATAGTAATTATGATCCCAGACAATGCAGCAACACATCTATACAAACAAGGAGAATGGGGTGGAGGAAAAGGGTTGACACTTAAACTTTACTCTCATCTGAATTGGTCAAAGGAGGGAAGAATACACACATACAGGTTGGGCACAGAAATACATTTCACTGAACAAGGAAATAGGAGGGAAAGGGGACAAAGTAGAAGGGAGAATTAGAGAGGGGATAGGTTAATGGAGGGATTAGTCCTAAGTAAAACAAACTCAGAATGTACAAAAATTTTTATAGTTTTTTAAGATGGCAAAAAATGGGAATCTGAGAGGGTATCCATCAATTGGAAAATGGTTGAACAAGCTATGGTACATGAATGTGATGGAATACTATTGGGCTGCAGTAAATGATGAAGGGACTGGTTTCAGAGAAAACCTGGGAAGACTTGTAGGAAGAGTGACTCTGCAGAGTAAAGTGAACAAAACCAGGAGAACATAGCCAACAACAATGTATATTTGTAATAGGGGGTTTTGTTTTTCTTTCATTCTCAATTGGGAGAAAGAGGGGTTGGGGAAGAGGGAGAGAAGGAAGATTTTGCTGATTGAAAAAAAAAAGATAATATTTAAAAGCAAAAACACAGCCATACCCCCAAAGCTCACCAAGTCCTGAAACTCCAGGGACAATCTCAGAGATGGTCTAATACAAGTAAATCATAACGATCATTATAGCCATTTTACTTCCCAGTGATGGGAAGTGACTTACTCAGGGTCATACAGATAGTAAGTGGTAGTGCTTAGATTCAAAGGATCATAGACTTACAAGTAGAGTTAAGTTCTTGATATCATCTTATCTAAAGCAAATGATGAAACTGTGGAGCAGAGAAAGATCACTTGCCCAAGTTGGGGATTCAAACCCAGGTCTCTTGGCTCCAAGTCCAATGTTCTTTCCACTCCACCCACTCTGCTCTTCTGATCACAGTTATGCCAAGAAAATACGAAAGAACATAGGAAGGCCCCAGAACATTGGAATCATTTCCCCAGTATCAATTCTGGGAATACATTTCTTGCAGTTGTACAGTAAAGTACAATGAAGAATCTCAATGCTGATCTTCAGTAATTTATTCATGAACAGCTAATGATATAATTATGAATCTAATGGAGCAGAAGAGAAGCAGGAAAACAGGACCTAGCTTCCACTCTTGTGGCACTTACCCCACAACAGCTCAGTAAGGGAGGGAAAGCAAGGATGATGAGCCCCTTGTTAAAGGGGGGACACTAGGGCCAGGGAGCTTGAGCCTGTCTCTTAAGGCCCTCTACAATCTGGCTCCTGGCAGTTGGGTAGTACAGTGGAGTGAGTACCTGGGCCTGGAGTCAGGAAGACCTGAGTTCAAATCTGGCCTCAGATACTTCCTAGCTGTGTGACCCTGGGCGGGTCACTTAACCTTGTTTGCCTCAATTTCTTCATCTGTAAAATGAGCTGGAGAAGGCAACGGCAAACCACTCCAGTATCTCTGCCAAGAAAACCCCAAATGGGGTCAAGAAGAATTGGACACAACTGAAAAAAACGACTGAACAACAGCCACCACCACCTGGCTCCAGCCAAAGGTGCCCATCTGACCTCATCTTACTTCTCTGGATGCCCTCTACATTCTAACCGACCTTGCCTGCCCAGCTCTGATATCTGCCCCCATGCCCGGGATGGACTCTTTCTTCACTTCCACTCTTCCAATGCCCTCCTTTCAAGACTCAGCCATCTCTTCCCTGAAGTCTTCCTTACCATCCACCACCCCCAACTCCCGGCTAAAAGTGTTTTCTCCCTCCTCAAATTTTCCTCTAGAGCAGTAATGTCAAATGGGGGCCACTAACCAGTAAGTAAAGATCCCTGCAGGCCATTTTTGACTTAGAAGACCATGTGTTAACATTTTCTATGCTCCATTGTATTTTATTTTGTTAAATATTTCATCTGGTTCCACATTGGCACTGGAAATGTTGAGGGGCATCTCTTCTTGAGAGGGCCTTGAGTGTCCTCTTCTCCATCCCATCTGATCTCCTGCCCAGCGGACTGTGAGCTTACTGAGAACAGGACTCTCTCAGTCTCTCTCTTTAATTTTTGTATTCCCAGTATTTCGAATGGAACAGGCACTTAATGCATCTTTGCTGGGTTGTACCAAATCGAGTTCAAGGGTTTCACCAAGATCTCCCAGCAGGTTAGCACGCAAAGCTGAGAACTGAATCCAGATCTCATTCCTTCATTCTTTCCACCACATCATGGCCAGTTCTCTCACTGAACGAAGTCAAACATGAATTCATGAGTGGGAGACCAAGCCAAATCCAAAAGGCCAGGGCTAGGGAGGCCTTTGATTGAAAATAGTCATCTTTGACCAGCTACTCACCCCTTTCATTGTCGAATTTAAAAATTAAAGGCTAAGTCAGTCTCTAGCAAGAACGATGTATACAGTCAAAATTCTTTCACCTTGGAATGCAGCATACACTGTCAGCTATTCTACGTGTCAGTCGGCTTTGCTTAAGTGTTCTTCTTTGTTACAGTTTCTTCTCTGACACTGTCACCTTCATCCCTGTTGCAGGACCTCATTACCTCACACCTGGACTACTGCAATAGCCTGGCGGGGGGTGGGGGGGGATCTGTCGGCCTCAGGTCTCTCCCCACTCAGGTCCATCTGCCACTGTCCATTCAGCCACCGAAGTGATTTTCCTAAACGACAGGTCTGGCCTTATCAGACACTTCCTCCCCCATTCAATGAACTCCAGTTCCCTATTACCTACTCAAGGCTCCCTATCACCTCTAGGAACAAACAGGGAATCTTTTGCTTGGTGTTCAAAACCCTTCACAACCTGGCCACCTTTCCAGCACTGTTACACTTTAGACCACCAGCAGAACAAGACACTTCATCTGCCAACTTCAGACATTTGCCCTGGCCGACCCCCATGCCAGGAAATCTCTTCCTCCTTCACTCCTGCCTTTTTGCTCTCTTCAAATCTCAGTTGAAATCTCACCTTCAACAGGAAGACCTTCCTGATCCTCTTTAATTCTAGTGTCTGCCCTTTGTTGATTATTCCAAATTTAGCCTGTCTATAGCTTGTGGATGTATAGTTGTTTACATGTGGACTCCACCATTAAAACCATGAGCTTCTTGAGAGCAGGATCTGTCTTTTACCTTTCTTTATATCCTGTTTTTAGCACAGTTCCTGACACATAGTAGGCATTTAATTAATTAATTTTAATTAAGCATTTAATAAATGTTTATTGACCGACTAACTTATTGACTCAAACAAGCAAGCAAAGGCAGCTTTATGGTTCTGACTCCAGAGTGGGGTTGCAGATTTAGTCCACAGACCTGGGCTGGGGAGCCTGCAGCTGAGTAACCAGCGGAAGGACCAAGAACAAGTCAAAATTCTGTTGCTCAGTACCTGCTGTGCCTTCCAGCTAGCTGTCAAAGCCTGAGGACAAAAATTGTCTACTGGAGCTTCAACCAGGGGCAAGTTTGCAGTTCTCTCTCATCCAGACCCAAACCAGGATCAGGAGGTTGCAAAGCTCAGACCAAGAAGACAGCAATCAGACTTCTCCATAGAATATAATGCTTAGGGCATGCTGGAAGTTAACAGGTCTCCAGCCTAAACCACTCCTAGGATCCTTGAAGAATGAAGCTCTTGATAAATGGAGAAAACAGCAGGAAGACCCACAAGAATTCTAAACAAGACCAAGCAAGGTCCAGACTTTCCTTTTAAATGTGCACAGAACCTGGCCTTAAAACAAAGTTCAAATAGAGGAAGTAAAGTTGGAAGGAAGGGTAAACCAAAAAAAAAAAGATAGTCACAATAAAGAGGTGTTTTGGAGTAAGGGTTGCTGAGCCATCAAATCCTAATCCCCCACCACCTCAGCAAAGAACATCGCCTCCTACTTCACTGAAAAGATTGAGGTCATTTATGAAGAGTTCCCTCTTCTCTCTTCCTCCTCATCCCCCATCACTCAGATGCTTTCTGCCACTATTTCCTCCTTCATTCTGTCTCAGAAGAAGAGGTGGCCCTTATCTTTGCCTAGGCTAACCCCACTACATGTACCCTCGATCCCATCTTATCCTGTTCTATTCCAGCAGATTGCCCTCTCTATCATCCCCACTCACTAATCTTTAATACACTCCATTTCTACTGGCTGCTTCCCTGCTGCCTACAAACATGTGCATGACTTCCCCATCTTCAAAAATCCTCACTTGACCCATCTATCCCCATTAATTATCATCCTATATCTCTCCTTCCTTTGGTGGTTAAACTCCCTGAAGCTGTCCATCTACAATTAGTGCCTCCACTTCCCTTCCTCTCACTCACTTCTTACCTCTCTGAAGTCTGGTTTCTGCTCTCACATTTAACTAAAATGTTTTCCAATACCAATGGTACTAATGATGCCAATGATTTTTTAATTGCTAAATCTAATAGCCTTTTCTCAGTCCTTGTCCTTTCTGACCTGTCTTCAGCCTTTGATATTGTCAGTCTCCGTCTTCTCCTTGATACCTTCTTCTCTCTAGGTTTTTGTGACACCGTTCTCTCTTGCTTTTTCTCCTATCTGTCTGATTACTCTTCAGTCTCCTTAGCTGGATCTTTGTCCAGAACACAGCTGCCAACCATAAGTGTCTCCTACAGCTCAGTGCGTCCGTTTTCTCTTCCTCTATCCTATTTCACTTGCTGACCTCACCATCTCCCATGGATTCGAATGATCATGTGTATGCAGATGATTCTCAGACCTATTGATTCGGCCCTAACTTCTCTCCTGACCTAATGCCTAATGAACACCTCAAACTGGATTCCTGTAGCCATCTTAAATTGAACATGTTCAAAATTGAACTCATTATTTTTCCCCTCTTCCTATCTTCCCTCCTGCTGTTGAGGGTCCTCCCATTCTCCCAGTCCCTCAGGTCCACAACCTAGTCATCCTCAACTCCTCCTGCATCATCCCACCGTATTCAATGTATTGCCAATTCCTGTCAACTACTACCTTTATAACATTTCTCATCTATACCCTCTTCTCTCCTCTGACCCTGCCCTCACTGGTGCAGGACATTATCACCTCATGCCTGGACTATTACAATAGCCACAAGTCTCTCCCCACTACAATTCGTTTTCCCCTCAGCTATCCAAGTGATCTTCCGAAAGCATAGGCCTGACATATCACTCCTCTAGTTAATAAACCTCAAGAATTTTCTATCACTTCCAGGCCCAAATATAAAATCTGCCCTTTGGCTTTCAAAGCCCTTCATTACCTCCTCCCAGCATTCCAGTCTTCTTACACTTTCCTTCCTTCCAAGTACTCCACGATCCAGTGACGCTGGCCTCCCGGCTGTTTCTCAAACAAGACACTTCATTTTCTGAACCTAAGGAGCTGTCCTGTGATCTGTTATCAGCTCTCATGCAACTATTCTCTCTTGCAAGGAGGACACCAAAATCTCCATGTCCTGCCCTTATTGACCTCCTCTCTCCACAGCTGCCAAATGGATCATCCTCCGGCATAGTTTCCTTCTCAATAAGCTTAAGTGGCTCCTTATCGCCTTTAGCATAAAACACAAACTCCTGTTTGGCATTTAAAGAGTTTCCCAATCTGGCCCCAGCCTAGCTTTAAAGGCAGATTACACTACATAATACCCAGCCCCCACCCCATCCATCTACACTCCAGTCAGGCTGCTGTTCCCGGTACACCACAGTCCATCTTGGCCTCTGTATCTTGGCATGGGTGAGAATGCCATGCCTGAAAGGTTCTCCTTCCTCACTTCGACCTCCTAGAACTGATGGCTCCCTCCCTGTACAGCTCAGCCCAAGGGCTTCCCCCTTCCTGGATTCCCTTAATTTATAAGGGCCCCCTCCCACCATCAGTGTATTCAGCCTGTGTTCACTTGTGAACGTGTATCCCCTTCTACCATACCCGAAGCTCTCGAAGGCAAGGCCTGTTTCCTTTTTGTGTTGTCTCTTGTGTTTAGCACAATACCTAGCACGTGGTAAGGGACTTGAGACTTGTTAATTGATTTAGTAATTGGGAAATAGCCAAATTAAACGGGTTATCAGTACTATCCGGTACAATAACAAGAAACAAAAGCTCGGGACTGCTTGCAGCCCTAATTCCTATACAGCCAGTGCCTTTATAGAGGGGAAGCCAGCTGGCTAAAGGTCAGCTAGGTATCTCACACTCTGAGCCACTCTGCAAGGCTCAACTCAAATGCTGCCTCTCTCTCCAGGATTCTTTCCCCATCCACCCAACCCATGCTCAGAAGATGCTTTCTCCTCCGGGAAGCCAGCCGGGGTTTCTCCAGGTCCAGCTCAAATACACGCTCAATTTTCTTTTCTGGCATGGCCACCCCGAGGCCGTTCTAGCACGTGATGCTTGGCCCTGGCTGCCGGAAGTGGGCCGCTCTAGGAGGCCCCGGAGGCCATTGGAGTCGATGGTTCTCGCCGAGGTGGCTCTCAAGAACCAGCCCCGCCCACCCCATCCCACCCCGAATGCAGTCTGCGCTTGCGCACTGCCCTCCTAAGGCAGACTGTCTTCCGCGGCAGAGTACTTTCTGGATGCTCGAGGCCAGCGCACCTCCGATTATAGGAACCCACGGTGGTTCCGGCGAAGTTATACAACTCCCTCATCTTACACAGTGAATTCTGTAAGGGAACGGGGGGCTGAGGAACCTCAGGATCCAACGTCTCCATTTTGCAGATGGAGAAACGGAGGCTCAGCCTTGCCCAAGGTCACAATAATGGCAATGGTAGTGGAAGAGCTGCTAGGGCTTGATCCCAGGCATTCTGAAGCACAGATTCTGTAGGATTTAAAGGTGGATGGAGCTCAACTAGGCTTCCATCATTTTTTTTTTAATATTAATTTAAAAATCCAAATCCTGCTGTGTTAAAATCTGGCTTCACGGGACAGCTAGGTGACTCAGTGGACAGACCACCGGTCCTGAAGTCAGGAGGACCTGAGTTCAAATTCGGTCTCAAACCAAACACTTGACATTTACTAGCTGTGTGACCCTGGGCAAGTCACTTAACCCCGATTGCCTCACCAAAAACAAAAAACCAAAACTATCTAAATCCCGGATTTTGTCTTCTCAACATTTTAAATCTCGGAGTTGGAAGCTGCAGAGGTGAGCAGCAGCTCGCTTGTGGAAATCAGTCTTAAGCCTAAGATGCTAACATGAGCTGTGGGTACCACGCTGTCCAGTGCTGGCGAGTCCATGCTCGGCCTCCTCCACATCTGTCCACGTGCCTCTGGAAGGCCACATTGGTCAGAACTGGCAGCTCTGCGCTGCTAACTGTGTGTGCTGGGGGGGGGGGGGGGCAGGGATTGGTTCACCTCTTCAAAGGAGTGTATGCTCAAAACATTCCCCTTGGGGAAGGTTTCAGGAGAAAAAGAAAGATCCCTTAAGGGGCCCCAATAACGAGAAGATAATCTTTAGATGAGTTAACAGCTCACATTTATATGGTACTTCACCATTTACAAAACATTTTCCTCACAACAACCCTGTGAGGTGGGTAGTAAAAGTGTTATCCTCAGATGAGGAAACTGAGGCTCAGAGAGGCAAAGATATTTTCACACAAGCTAGTAAGTGGCTTAGGCCACACTTGAACACAGGTATGGTGACTCTCTGTGGAAGGTTCATTCCACAACACCCCCTTCCAGATCCAGCTGGTTCTACCTGCCCTTCCGGCATCATGCGGCCTTTTCTTATGTACCTGGGCAGACCAGGCTCCACATGGGGCATCAGAATTCCCTCTAATTAAGCTTGTAGAGCTTAAAGCTAAATTTGAGATCAAGTCCAGAGTCTTCATTTTATAGAGGGCAAAACTAATGGGGGTAGGGGTGTGACTTGCTCAAGGCCTCAGGTTAAGTCAATTACTGAACAGGGGTCCCAGGCCACCTGAGTCCCAGTGATAACAGCTCTTTTCCAAGTGCTTTAAATACATGATCTAATTTTTTTTTTGAGCCTTAAAAAAAAAAAAACAGTGAATACCATAGGTATTGCCACCACGTTGCAGATAAAGACAGAGACTCAGAGATTAAGTGACTTGTCCATAGTCAAACTAGCAGGTGGCAGGGGCAGGGTTTTTCAGGTTCTTCCTGACTCCAGGACCAGTTGTTCTTTTTATTAATGGGCACTGCTCAGTCAGGAGCCTGAGGCTTGGACACCCTGCACCTCATTTTGACCTCTGTAAAATAAAGTGATTAAGTCATCTCTAAGGTCCCTTCCAGCTTTAAAATTCCATGATTCTATCCCATACTTAACAGTAGTCTTGCCTTTATTAATAAATCAACCAACATTAATTAAGCACCTACTATATGCAAGGCCCTGTGCTTGGCACCAGGAATACAAAGATACATGATCCGGACCCTACTCTCAAGGAGTTTACAATATTAATAAGGACACAAATGCCACACAAATCATACAAGGGGGAGTGAAACGAGCGCAAAGGAGAAGTGCAAGCAAAGCTCCCTAAGGGAAGGCTTCCCATTCCAGGCCCAGGAGGCTGGCTGCGGACACTCTTCCTTACCCCCTACTGTGCTCTGCTCATCCTCTCTACCCCCCCTCAGTGGGCTCTCCCCATCCTTAGCCCCAGCTTCCCCACTTCCTTCTCCCCAGTGAGAACTCCCTAGATTGTGTGTCCCCATCACCACCACCACCTTCTCTATGGATAAGCACCATCCTATGCAAAATTTCATTTAATGCAAATGTCAGGAGCCAAGATAAGGGTAAAGCAAAAAATTAAGCCGGGCTGGATGCCTAGAAAAGAGTTCTGGATGTGGGGAACAGAGGGGGTTACTTAGTTGACTGTAGGGTTATTTCCATCAGAAGGTTTACATGTCTATGTGTTGGGATGGAGGGTGTTCCAAAGAATGCTCTAATTTCCCTCCAGGATTGGGGGATCTATGAAAATTAGTTCTGCTTCTATGGGGAGCAGGAAATGGTCTTTGAGGTTGGACTCTGAACTCCACAGGCTCTTGCCTCCACATGGCTGGCAGACCAGTGCTCCTTATACTTTGATAAAAACAGATTCATGTGGTCTAAATAGATGGCTATGGACAGTATTGTAAATGTGCCAAATTGTAAAAAAAAAACATCATTATGGAAGAGAGGTGCTGACAAGGATTAAGGAACAGGCCATGGCCTAAAAGGAAGACCCCCCCCCCCCCTCCTCTTTACTCTTTGGATGCAGCAGACAGCACACGTGATGAGTGGAGGAAATTCCTTGGGGTGTCCATGCACCCTCTTCCATTTCGGTCCCTGACCTGAGAGGCCATTCGGAAAGTTAATAAAGCTAAGGATAACTCGAAGTAAACATTAACTTTCGACACTCTTGTTCACCCTCACTCTGTAATATTGATCAATCAGTCATGCAAACAACCTTTATCATCTGCTACAAGAAGGCAGTTATGCAGACTGAAGTCCTGTCCTCCAAGGCCCTGGCGTGGGCAGGGGATAGTAACACCCTGAAAATTAATCTCTGTTGTGAGTCCTCTGATGTCGAATGAGGCTTGAATTTCTACAGAAGACTTTCTCACATTTGTTGCATTCATAGGGCTTTTCTCCACTATGAATTCTCTGGTGCTGAATAAGGTCTGAGTTCTGCCTGAAGGCTTTCCCACACTCATTACATTCATAAGGTTTCTCATCACTATGAATTCTCAGATGCTGAACAAGGTCTGACCGTGTCCTAAAAGCTTTCTCACATTCATTACATTTAAAAGGTTTCTCTCCACTATGAATTCTATGATGCTGAATTAGATCAGATCTCTTCCTGAAGGCCTTCCCACACTGATTACATTCATAGGGCTTCTCTCCACTATGAATCCTCTGATGCAGAATAAGATCTGAGCTCTTCCTAAAGGATTTCTTACATTCATTACATTCAAAAGGTTTCTCCCCACTATGAATTCTGAGATGTGGAACCAGGTCTGAGCACCACCTGAAGGCTTTGCCACACTCGTTACATTCATAGGGCTTCTCTCCACTATGAATTCTCTGATGTTCAATAAGGCTTGAGCTACGACTGAAGGCTTTGCCACATTCGTCACATTCATAGGGTTTCTCTCCACTATGAATTTTCTGATGGTTAATAAAAGTAGAGATATCTCTGAAGGCCTTCCCACAAGCATTACATTCATAGGGTTTCTCTCCACTATGAATTCTTTGATGCCGAATAAGGCTGGAGCTTCGACCAAAGACTTTGCCACAATGACTACATTCATAGGGCTTCTCCCCACTATGAACCCTCTGATGTTGGATAAGATCTGAGCTCTTCCTGAAGGCTTTGCCACAATCGTTACACTGGTAAGGTTTCTCTCCACGGTGAATTCTCTGATGTGAGACAACATCTGAATACCACCTGAAGGCTTTGCCACATTCACTACAATCATATGGCTTCTCACCACTATGAATCCTTTGATGTTCAATAAAGTATGAACGCCGGCTAAAGGCTTTATCACATTCACTACATTCATAGGGTTTTTTTTCATTATTAACATTCTGATGGGTTAGAGGCTCTGAATCCTGTCCGAAGCTTTTATCATATAAATCACATCTCTGGGATCCTTCTCCTATAGTTTCTATACAACTTCTAACAGGCGCTGAACCCAAATCACAGCTTTTTTCACACTTGGTATATTCATGTCCTCCCTCTTCTTTAGGGACGCCCCCTTGGGAGAGGGGCATGGGGTTGAAACCACTCTCTTGGGAAGGGGGAGACTGTCTCAGTCTCATCAACACTACCCTTCCCTTGTGCTCCGCTAAACTGTCCTTGGAGTCACAGGCTTCTTCAAGTTCAGGCTCCTGGGGAACAGTCCTTTGCAGTCCTGCCCACAATATGCCCTTGAATTCATCTTCTTCAGAAATTTCCTGCTTTGGAATAACCTCCTTGTTTTCAGTCTCAATACCATAGTCTGAAATGAGAAATAGAAAATATGGATACCCTTGCTGGGAAAAAGAAATCTGTTGATCTGAAAGAGGAAATCGAATAATCCAAATCAAACTGACTACGAGGTGTACCTAATGCCCTTTTAATCCAGAAGGAAGGTGGGGAAGTGGAAAATACAGGAAGAAGACGAGAGAAGTCACTTGACACAGACACCAAGGTGAACAAAGAGAATGAGGGAGAGCCTTTTGAGAAAAGGGGTGACAAAAGTAGAGAAGGCAGGAATGAATAAGAATAGCAGACAAGAAGCCAGGTATCAGGAGAAGAATGGGCTGATGTGACTTGGGAGGAGTGGGACCAGACTTGTCTTGGAGGTCCTTTACAATCCTGTGACTTGGTAAGGTCCCTCTGGGGAAATGAGGAAGTTGTATTCAGGTATCTCCATGGTCCCTTCCAACTTTACAATCCACAAAGTTGAGAGAGGATGAAAGATTACATATGGGGGATGCTGGGGGCATAAGCAATGGTTTGAGGAAAAATATAATCACAAAGGGAGGAGAAGAAGGGAAGGCATTTTCCTCTCTGTCAGGCACCAAGACACCCAGGATTGGGCAGACTTGGGGAAAAAATGAAAAAATTTACTACTGCTGCCTCACTAAAAAAAGGATGGGGGGTTCCTACTTCCCTAAGTCCCCTCATACCTAGATGTTATTCCCATAACTCACCTGGATAAGCACCTTTCAGGACCTCTCTGTCCTCCATTCCCTGAAGGTTCTGGATGCACAGCTTTTCACCTCTATCCATCTGGGAGGCCAGGTCAGGTTTTGAAACTGGAGACCCTTCTAATGAGAGAGGGAGCTGGGGGACGATGGTTTGGGCCAAAAACACAGAGTTCTCCCAGCATTCAGTACTAGCACCTGGGTATGCCAGCATGTGGGGGATACAAAGGAGAAAAGGAAATTACATTAGAAAGGCAACTGAAGAGAGTAGAACAAAGTGCCCTCCCATATGGGGTTTGATAAAGGTCAGTCAGTAGCCTGGGTACAGGAGGGTACGGATCAATCTCTGCTAAGAACACGAAGTACCAGGGACAAGAACATCCCTGGAGGAGGTAGACTGGGCAGAGTCACCTACTGCAAATTCACAGAATGAGAAATGTGTCCACACCAAAAAAAGCTGCCCATTTCTACTTCTGCCCAGATCAGTCTTGGCTTCTAGGCAGAAGACTAGAAATACTCTACCCAAATGGAGCAGCTCGCCCCCGGGCCTAAAGTCAATGAGGTGCTTCAGAAAACCACAGAAAAGGAGGTCATCAAAAAGCTCATGGAATGAGTTACTTCTTTATGAAAGGGAAAGGGAAAGAGTCAAGAATGAAGCCAGAGGAAGGGCTGGTGTAAACTTTCACAATCAGGATGTGCATAAAACCAAATGTCAATATATACTGGGTCAGAGCAAGAGCAGGTGTCTGCCGGCAGTGCCAACTAAGCCCCAGATGGAGAGAGCGTGGCAAAAGCATACACGGGTCACGTCAAACTAGCCTTCAGTGGGGCCAGTTTCCTCGTACCAATGCAGGTCAGCACCATCTCTGCAGTCTGCAGTCTTTGAGAGCTGCCCAGAACACTGAGAGGTGCCGGGACTCACCTAGAGTGACAAAGTCAGCCTGGGGCAGAAATGGTCTTCCTGGCTTCCTTGAGTCCAGCTCTCTGACTACTACAACCCACTTCCCTGAGTGACCTGTTTACAAACAACACATTTTTCTTGGGCCTTTCACCCCCTGCTGTATAGCTAGCGCAATGTATGAAGGTGTTCCTTTCCTTCATCAGGGCAATTATTATAAATTAAATAATATTTTATGATTTACAAAATACTTTACCACCATTATGTCACTTGACCCTCACAACAACTAGGCAGTACCAACATTACTTCCATTTCACCAAGGCCCAGAGGCTTGAGGTTGCATGACTTGAACTCTGTTCTTCTGACTCAAAATCTGCCCTGCTGGCCTTATGACCTCGGGCAAATCTTTTTCCTCTGAGAAAGGAAAGGGCTGGAGCTAAAGGATTTCTGAGGCCCCTGCTGACCCTAACTGGGATTCTCGAGCCTTTGCTACAAGGGCATGTGGGTGGTCCCCTTCGATTCTTACCCTCCAGAGATGAGCAGAAAGGCTTCTTATAAGCAAAGTGAAAGAAGTCTTAGATACCAAATTTTTTTAGAGAAAGCAAATGGAACGACACATAGGATCAGAGATTTAGAACTGGAAGGATCCCCAGGGGTTATCTTGACTAACCTCCTCATTTTACAGAGGAGGAAACTGAGTCCCAGAAAGGTTAAATGAAGGTCACATAGGTAGTAGGCAGAAGGTCACACAGAGCTGGGCTATCATCTTAGCACAGGGCAAAACATACAGTACAATTCATAAAAATCCGTTTTCCAAAAAAGGACTTTATTCCTTTATCCAAAGTATATTTTTGGTGTGATTGCTCCTTACTATTTTTATTATTGGTCGCACTTCCATATAATGCTTTTAGATTTCTAAGCACATCACACACATTATCTCATTTGGAGCTCAACATGGCGTGGGACAGGCAGTATCCTCATGTGGGAAAAGCACTGGATCAGAGGCCAGAGGACTAGATTCAAATATCAACTCTACTCCCCAATAGCTGTGGAACCTTCAAAGTCATCAAAATCGTCCAGGCCTCAGTTTCCGCACTGGTAAAATGGAAGGCTGGACTAGATGATGAGAAGATCTCAGGTCTTAATCAGAGCTAATTCTATGAACAGTGCTCAGAGTCAACACTTCATAAATTTTACAATAAAGAAATCCAAGGCTAGAGGGGGCCAAGGTTATAGATTACAGGCAGAGCCATGACCACAAGCCAGATCTCCTGACTCCAAGTCGACTGGTCATTCAAGCATACCAGTGTCCTTTCACAGGCACTATGGAGCCAACACGCAGACGTGGTGCCTGTGCCCTGCCCTCAAGAGGCTAATAAAAAGTCTTTCCCTATACAAGTTAACTGAGTCTTGGACCAACACAAGTGTAATCATATAGTACCCACTGGCAAACACCTATTTTTCAAAGGGCCTATATCTTTTCCCAACAGATTTAAATCTCACTTCCATCAATATTATTATTAATCACCCATGTACATAGCACTGTGAGACTTACAAAGCAAGTCCATGGCATTATCTCAGTGGACCCTTACAACGCCTAGGAGGGTGGAGAGCTCAAATATGACTACTTTCATTTTACAGACACAGAAACAAAGGCCCCAAAAAGCAATGTGACTTCCCATGATCCCTCTGGGAGATGGCGAAGAAAGCTGAAGTGACATCCAGGTAGAAGAGGTGACCAAAGAGAGAAGGAACTAGAACTTACCTGGGACTTGGCTGCTGGGGGCATGGCTGCCATCTTCCAGGGTCTTGCATTCCCCATCTGGACATAGGGTGAACACCTGGGAAGCAAGCAGGGAAGAGCAAAGGAAAATGGAGCCACAAATGGGCATCCCCCTGACTGGTAGCTCTCCAATAAAAGAGTGCTGGCCTGTCTCCCTCACTCCCTCCCTCACTCACCTGGGCAGGGCCTACATTATTAGCACTCTCCATCCTCAGGTCCCTGTATGTGCTGGACATAAAGCATTTCCCCTCAAACCAGAGTGGAGACCACATCAGGTCTGGACACCAGGACCCCTCCTGGTGGAGAAGAAACAAGAGAGTTATTTGCACTGGAGACAAGAGAAAATTTCCAGGCGCCATCCCAGCCCTGATTCCAACAGCTATCGACCTCCTGCCTGGACTGCAATAGTAGCTGAATGGGTCTCCTGCTATCCAGTCTATCTTTCACATAGTTCCCAAGTGAAGCTTCTTAATGTACAAATCTGACAATGTCACTCCCCCTATGCAAAAACGTCCAGAGGTCCCACATCCCCTCTAGGATAAAATCCACACTTGTTAGTATGGCATTCCAGGGTTTCCACAACCTGGCTCCAACCCACCTTGTTAGCCTCATTCCACACTACTACCGTCAAGACATCATGTCCTTTACAATGCAGATAAACCCAGATATCATCACGTCCCTTCCCACTTCAGTGCTTTCGCCTCTGCTATCCTGCCGTGCTTGGAATGCATGCCCTCCTCATCTCTGCCCGATGAGGTCATTCTCTTTCCTCAAGACTCAACTTCTAAATCCTCCACGAGGTGTTCGCCCACCATGCCAGTGGGCCTCCTCTCTTGACCTGTTAACAAGTCTTCACATCTTTTTCATATCATCAACCAACCAGCCTACCTCCTTCCGTCACCGTACAGCTCCCTGATGACATCCTTTTACGCTGTTTCTCCTGGGAATCTCTTTGTCGGTCATGGATTACAGTCTATACTCATGCCCACCATGCACCTCTCCATCGCCCTTTGGGTAAATGACAACTTGAACTCTTCACAGACTTGTATTCCAGGATTCACGGCCACATAGCATAACTGAAAAAATATTGGAGTTAAAAAGGTAGACGGTTGTTTTTAGGGAGAAGCTTGGGGCCATATAAAAGCATTGCAAAATTTCCAATCTCCTCCTCCTACTCAATTCTGGGCCCAGTTGGCTCTTCACCCAGTGTCTGCTCAAGGTCTTAGAGCAGTTTTAAGCTTTAACAGTTTAATATGAGTTTAAAAGTGAATGAAGCACCATGGCAGGCAGGCCCCGCGTACATGGACGGGAGGGGTCATCAATCTAGGTAAGAAGCCTTCCCCATGGGCCCAAGCTCGTTGGGGATGAATGTAGAGAAGCTAACGAGAACAATCCCAAGCCCTCTTCACAAGTGTAGTTCTAGAAAGCCCTTTCTTCACAATCAAGTCATGGGAAACAGGGTCCTGTTTTGGGCTTCACTCTCCCGTGGACACGTTCATTTTTGGTGTTTAAGCAAGTTTGAAATTAAAAAAAAAAAAAAGACTCCACTCAGCTCCCAGCTTCTCTAGCATACCTTTCCCAATTGGCCCCTTTGCACATTGCCCTGCATCTTCTCTTTATACATCATGTGGCTCCCAGTTATTTGCATGTCATCTTCGCCAATAGAATGTGAGGTCACTGAGGGCAGGGGCTGTTTTTACCTTTCTTTGTTTGCCTAGTATTTAGCTCAGTCCCTGGCATATAAAAAGCTCTTAATAAAGGAAGGGGGGAGGAAAGAGGGAGATAAAGAAGGCACTTTCCTCACAATTTTCCAAGTGTTTCATTCTGTACAAGCTCCATTTTACAGAATTAGAAACTGAAGCTCAGAAAAGCTGAGTAGAAGATGGAAACAGAGAATGGTGGTGCCCTCGATAGTAACAAGGATGCTGGAAAAAGGGAAGCGCTGCTGTCCTCCTGCTTCTGCTCACTTCACTCTGCACTGGTTCATACTACCCAGAGTTCTCAGAAATCACCAATCATCATTTTTTCCAATTAAAGAAAATTTATTATCTTTCCCTCTCACCATCACCCCTACCCCCCACCATAGGGAAAAAAAAGAAAAAGAAAAACTCTTGTAACAAATGTGCACAGTCAAACAAATCAAACTGCCAAATTAGCCAAGTCCAAAACACAATGTATTTCTCTTGCTGAAGCCTGAGTCCGTGGGGTCTCGGTCAGAAGAAAGGAAGCATGCATCACTGTGGGGCCTCTCAGGAACGGCGACTGGTCACTGCATTAATCAGAGTTCTTATATATCTCAAAGTGTTGTCTTTACACCGTGGTTGTTACCGTTAAAATTGGTCTCCTGGTTCTGTTCACTCTACTCCGAGGAGATATGAGTTAATCCACATTCCAACAACACCAGCAGGGAAAGGAAGTTTCCACACAGACTTGGGGCAACTTGACTTAAATTTACCCCCAGACAGATGGGTCTGGGTCCCAGCATGGACAAGAAAAACATCCAAGAGTTTTTAGGATTAAGGTGGGGAGCTCATGAGGTCCCTCCCCAGGGAACTTCCTTTCTGTCCTATCTTTTTACTCAAAGGACAGTTTGCTTGACCAAGTAAGCAGATTCGGGACAGTGAGTGAGCCATGGACACAGCGACTTTTCAGGGTATCTGGTACTTGGCAAGGTTTCCCACTTTCTCTTCTAAGCTTTTGATTCTCCTTGTGATCCTTACCTTTGGAGCAGTTATTTATTTTTTTATCTGGTCTCTTGTTTTATTTCTTCTAGGTATTCATGTACTCTTTGTGGAAAATGCATTTTGTCCTTTCAGTGTCTGCTTGCAGAGGCTTGAGGGGATCTCTAAATTTACCATCACTTTTTGATGTTGGTCAGTGTTTTCTATGAATTACTCAGCTCTCCAGCTTCAGGCCCTGAGACAAGGCTTTGGGCCAGGGCCAAGCTCTGCCTCTTACTGCTCTTTTGGGGGGGGTGGTGTGTAAAGCTCTGCTTGACCTCACCCTGAGACTCCTGGGTTCCTGCCCCGATTTTCCTCCCCCCGGCCCCAATCTTTAAGGCGCGGAGTATGAGATCTTCAGGGCCCGCTATGGTGTCTCAGGACAGAGCTGGGTACCTTGGTTTTCCTGGTCTAGGTCCTGTTCTGGTCTCAGTGACCCGATGTTTTTGTCTCTGCTACTCCCCACAACTTCCAAGGTCGCCACCTGGAGGTTTCTCACCAACCAGAAGCCTTCTGACCCTTCTGGGACTTTAACAGGGGAGCCTCCAGACACTGGGGCTTGCAGGCTACACCTATCTCTGGACCAAAGGTTACTCTGTCTGCCTAGGAGGTCAGTGGCTTTGCTGACAGGGCCCCTTCCTATTTGCCACAGGTTATTGGCTGAGTTTTTGTGAAGGTCTAGGGAGGAAAAACAAACTCCCTGTAGTTTCTCATTGGATTTCTTGATCATTATTCAGCCTGATACAAATTGCAGGTTTTTACTAAAGTAGGAGTATGAGAGCTGAGTGTTACACCTCCATTCAGCAGCCCTCCTGGTCAGAAGTCACATAATAGGTTCCTTAGAAATCTTAGAGGCAGCTACGTGACGCAGTGGATAGAGCTCTGGCCTTGGAGTCAGGAGGGCCTGAGTTCAAATACGGCCTCAGACACTTGACACTCACTAGCTGTGTGAGCCTGGGCAAGTCACTTAAGCCCAACTGACTCACCAAAAAAAAAAAAAAAAAAAAGCTTAGTGACTGTTAAATGTAACGGAATACTACTGTGAACATGAAGAATTTGGGGAGGCTCAGAAGACTTATACAAACTAATGCAAAGTAAAGTAAGCAGAACTAGGCGAACACTAAAAACATTGCCAAATGTGACCAAGGCACAGACAGGTTTTGGTGAACTGCGCTTTTGGTCTTTTTGGAATTTTTTATAAGGGTAGAGAAGCCAGAGGGATATGGCTGGAAATAAAGGTGATGTGAAAACAAAAGCTATCCCTAAGATTTTCATAAAATCACAAAGACGGCCAATGAAAGTTTTCAAACGCGTCTATCATTTGATTTTCAAATGTTAGACTAAAGCTAGGTGGCGCAGTGCCTACAGCGCTGGGCCTGGAGACAGAAGACCTGGGTTCAAATCTGGCCTCAGACTTACTAGCTGTGTGACCCTGGGGAAGTCACTTGACCTATCTACCTCCGTTTCCTCTGCAGTAAAATGGAGATAATAACAGCACCTACCTCCCAGGGCTGTTGTGAGGATCAAATGAGATAATAACTGCGAAGTGTTTAGCACAGTGCCAAGCACACAGTAGGTGCTATTATCGAAATGTCAGTTATTACTGTTCCCTGTCAGGGTCTTCAAGTAGAGGGTCCAGATGTGGTCAAACTCAAACTTCCTCCCTAAGTTACCAACAACAAAGACTCTTCCCCACTACCCTCAAGCAACTGAAGCCAAAAAGAAATCTCCCTGAGAAAAGCCCCCAAGTCAACAGGACTCTGAGGGGAAGCAGGCAGAGAACCGGCAGCGAAGCCCCCGATGAGTTATGTCAGAATCACCGAGTACAGGTCCAGGCAGGTGGTCATCCGACTTCCACAATTCACCACCTCCTAAGGCAGCTCACTGTACTTCTAAGCAGTACAAATTCCTAAGTAGTTTTCCTTTACACCAAGCTGAGATCTGCCCATCTGCAACTTCCACCCACAGGGGCCAAGCAAAATGAGTCTAAAGCCCCCTCCCCCGCCCCCAGCCCACCACCAGCAGGCTCTGCTCCTTTTTCACCATTGCTAAAGGGGCTTCATGAGAGCAGGCTATGTTCCTGGCCCCTTTCTGATGGATATCATGGCATGAAAGGCAGCCTGCCAGTCTTGGATTACTACAAAAAGAGGTATGCATATGGGGCATGGGTCTAGGAGTGGTATTGCTGAGTCAAAGAGTACATCCAATTTGGTAACTTTGGGGGAAGTTACAGAATTCTCCCCAGAGGGGCAGCTAGGTGGCGCAGTAGAGCCCCTGCCTTGGAGTCAGAAGGACCTGAGTTAAAATCCGGTCTCAGACCAGAGACTTGACACTTACTAGCTGTGTGATCCTGGGCAAGTCACTTAACCACAACTGCCTCACCAAAACAAAACAAAACAAAACAAAAAAAACCAGAATGCTCCCCAGAATGGCTGGGCTGACTCCAAGTGTGCCCATTTTCCCATGGTCCCTTCAACACTAGCCATTTCCCTTTTCTACCTTTTTTTTACCAATCCGATGGGTGTGAGGTGGAACTTCATTACCTTATGTTTCTCCATTTTTAATGATTTGGAATGATTTTTTCACATGGTTGTTGATAGCTTGGATTTTTTTCATTTAAAAATTGCTTGTTCATATCCTTCAACCATTTATCTAGTGAGGAATGGCTTTTAGTTTTATAAATTCAAATCAATTCTTTATCTATCTTGCACTTGAAATCATTAGTCCTCTTCTTAACTAGGAGGCTGAGAAACTAATGCAAACACTAGATCCTTGAGGCCCAGCACTAGAAGAGGGAGTAGGTCAGGATTTCCAAATTACCTGATAGGAAGCTGCTCTGGCTTTCTAACCGACATATAATTACTTTAAGTGACCCTGCTCAACCCTATTCCAACAAGCACCAGAGTAACTCTGAAGACAACCCGAATTACAGAACCAGAATTCTAAGAAATGATGAAGGAGATGGTGTCAGAAAAAGTGAGGAGCGCTTGCATGAACTGAATTGCTCATGAAGTAAGCAGAGCCAGGAGAACAACTTTCACAATAACAACAACGTAAAGACAACAACTTTCCAAGACTCAACAATGCCCATCACTGGAACAACTAACCTATGCTACCCACCTCCTGATGGGGGGATGGACTCCAAACCGCAAAATGAGACATTTTTGGACACAGACAACGTGGGAATTGTTTTGCTTGACTATGTATATTTGTTACAAGGGTTTTGGTTCTCTTTTTCTTTAAACGTGAGGAAATGGGGAAAGTGAGCATGCCTGTGGTCCTTACTACTGGAGAAGCTGAGGCTGGTAGCTCTCCCGAGCTTGGGAATTCTGAGCTTCAGAGCGCTAGACGGACCAGGTGTCCAGACTATGTGCAGGAACAATATGGTGAGCCTCCAGGAGCAAAGGTCACCAGGTTGGGAGGGATGGAATTGGCCAACCCAGTTCAAATGGGTTGCTCAGACTGGGTCCATGAGTGGTTGCCTGGATGAAATGGGGAAACCTGGTCTCAAAAGAGAGGGGAGAACAGGAGAAAGAAAGGGGGAGAGAAAGAGGAAAAGGGGGAGGGAGAGTGGGAGAAAGAGAGAAGAAATAGGGGTGGAGTGGAGAAAAGAAAACAAATGTTTAATTGAAAAACAAAAATTAATGGCTGTTTTACACTAGGAAAAAAGGTCCAGAAAGAAAGGACTTGCTAGGTCACGTGGCAGAACCAGGACTATAAACAAGGCCTCCTAACTCAGACCTCTTCATGAAGTGATTTTTACAGTAATTCAAGTATGGAACAAAAAGCAGGA
The DNA here is from genome assembly GCF_900497805.2 of Vombatus ursinus. Taxonomy (NCBI): domain Eukaryota; kingdom Metazoa; phylum Chordata; class Mammalia; order Diprotodontia; family Vombatidae; genus Vombatus; species Vombatus ursinus. The sequence continues at coordinate 268,844 of NW_020944046.1, read as the reverse complement.
GGAGGAACATTTGGAGCCAGAAAGAGATGGGGTGGAGGGGGCCCTGTTGGCTGGACAGGGACACAGACAGAAGAGAACAGAGGATAAAAGGTACCGAGGTACCCAGACCAGGAAGACGGATACATGGGGTCAGGGTGGGGGAACCACCTGGGAGGATGTGGCAAAGGTCTCTTCCCTCAACTTGGAGGTCTCAAGTCAAATCCCCTGCCCCCAAAGTGGAGGTGGTCCCTCTCCAAATCAGTTCTACTTCCAATTGGAGTGGTTTTTTTTTTTTGTGGAGGTGGGGGAAGGCCTCAGAGTACCAAGCTGGGGAGCAGGAGCCTCAGAGAAAGAGGGGACACAGTACTGTAATGTTAATGTGGCTATTTTGGGGGGGAATGCAGACTTGCATAATGCAAATTTGCATAAAGTGAGAGCTGTCTGTATAGTTTAAGTCAGTCACCACCTCATGTTTATATGTGGCTAAAAGATAGTTCACAACCCTGAGACACACCTCAAAAAAGCAGAGAAGGCATTATAACTGTACTTGCAGTACCATTATTTGGGTGAGGGATTGGCTTAATAATTAAGAAATAAGGGTGATCTTTGCAGGAAAGCAGATTTCTGCTGGATAAAAGGAAAACCTTTTTGACACTCAGCACTACCTAGACAGGGCTACCTCAGGAAGCTGGATGACCTCTTCCCAGAGATATCTAGGGGTTCTTTACCTGGGGTTTGCGAACTTTTTTTTTTTTTAGGCAATTGGGGTTAAGTGACTTGCATAGGGTCACACAGCTAGTAAGTGTCAAGTGTTTGGTCTGAGGCTGGACTTGAAGTCAGGTTCTCCTGACTTCAGGCTCCATGCTCTATCCGCTGCGTCACCCTGTGAACTCTTTAAAACCTATTTGAGTAACTGTGATTCAATGTAATTGTTTTCCTTTGTACTCCTATGTATCTTATTGGATGCCTTTACAAATATTCTTCTGTGAAGAAGAACCCTATTGTAGATGGGATTTCTCTGACTCTTAGGTCGCTTCCAAATTGGGGGAGTCTATGACCTCCTCTAAGGGGGTTGTCCAATGCCTCAGAGGGCTGCAGAGGTGTCTGACCCGAGGAGGACACAATCTGGCAGAGCCCACCAAGGTGGTGAGAGACTCTGGGTGTTGTCCCAGGTCTGGGGCTCGTTTCCAGAGGGTGGGCCAGCACTATGTGAAGGTATGGGGAAATGCTCTGCTGGAAGAAGAGCCCACGATAATAATGACAGCTACAGACTTCGGTAAGGTCTGTAAAGTGCTTTACATACATTACTTCATTTGTTCCTCACAACAACCCTGTGAGGTAGGTCCTGATAGTATCCTTCTCATTCTATACACGAGGAAACGTGAGGTCTAGTGAGGTTAAGTCATAAAGCTATTAAGTGCCAGCGCCAGGATTTGAACTTAGGCTCTGTGATGCCAACATCTCCTACAAACCAGGATCCTTCACCGTGATGAAACTGCAAATCTTAACTACTTAAAAAAAAAAAAACTACTTAAGGATCTTAAGTAATATAAATTTCACAGCAAAAATCTGCCGTAGACTTGCCCTGGAAAAAACTTCGAGCTAGTAGATTATACTCCATCCTCATCAAGGCCATCTCCTCACAACCCACAATGCTCTGCCTTTCCACAAAAATCACTGAATAAGCTCATTTCTTCCGACAATTTACTTAGAAGAATAGTCATGGGCTCAACCCTTAGAAACCACGATCTCGACTCTTCAAGTTACAAAGTAACTAGGTGAGGTTACAAGAGAGATGAGTGTTACAAAGCAGAGGGTAGTTATTACTCGCACACAGCTATTCGCTTCTTTCTACCCTCACCATCCATCCATCCGCTTCAAAACTGCTGGCAATAAGACTCCAACTGTGGCCAAGGCCCCTTGCTGGGGAGTGGCAGGGAGACTAAAGGGGGCAAGGCAGCCACGCATGCAACCTTGTCCCTAAAATGCCACTGGCTCCTATCCAAAACGCGAAAATGCCAGGCACCCCCCAAAGATGTCCAAATGCGAGCTGAGGGAAATGGAGCCCCGGGGAGGGAGAATCACGTGCCCTCGGACAGCCCCCAAGACTGCGATGGCTTCGACCAGGGAAGGGGCTCGTGGGAGGCCGGGGGCCCTCCGCTCTGTTCCATTACCCTCGGTCCTCCCCAGAGCCTGCCTTACACACAGTAGGCGCTTAGTAAGCACTTGCTGACTGACTGGGCGGGCCCCGTTCCTCGGCTGCCACTGACGGGACGGGACGGGACGGAGGGGGGCGAGGGGGGCGAGGGGGGAGGGCAGGTCCAGGCCAGCTCGCGCCCCTGACCCACCAGGCCGGGGGCGCCGCTGCGCATGTGCGGGCCGCAGCTGGTAGGAGAGGGGAAGGAGGAGGCTAGACGAGGCCCGCCACGGGGCGGGCGCTGCCAGGGCGCCGACCTCCTCCCCGCCACGCGGGCGGCCGGCCGGACGGAGGGTGGGGGGGGTGGAGAGAAAGGAGAGCCCCAGCGCCCAGGGCCCACCGCCCGCCCCTAGCCCCCTAGCACACTTACCCGAGCACCGGCTAGCACAAAATGGCACCGCCGGAAGTCCGTCCTCCTCCACCGGGAGCTCCCGCCTCACTCCGCCGGGCCACTTCCGGTGGCGCTCTAGGACGCCTCGGAGGTCTTCGCGGTGCGTCTCGCTGGTCCGTGGCTCAAGCCCGTCCCCCAGAGGTCTCAGGCCTTCAGTGCAGATTCAGCCCCGCCAGCCACGGAACGTAGGGGAAACTGAGGCCCACAGCGGGGAAGAGCCTGGGCCAAGGGCACCCGCCTTGGCGGGTCACAGAACACTCGTGGAGGAGAAGCGTGATGGTGACGATCGTCTAGTCTCATCATCCCGTTCTAGAGAGCCCATGGAGGACAAGGGTCTTGTCATGGGTGGTGTCCTGGGCTGTCAGAACCCCAGGTTGGCCTAAAGAGCTTCGATTCTGACGCCACTGTATTTGGAAGGTGGGGAAACTAAGGCCTGGAGAAGAGAGGTGCTTTACCCCCAGCCAAACCAGGTACTGGCGACCTGGTTGGCGTTAGGAACTGAGTGTCCTGCTTCCCTAGCCCAGTGCCTGTTGGCAATATCGCCTCGTTGAATCTCAGGATCTGGGAGTCAAAGGGACCTCAGAGACCATCTGCTTTAACCTCTACCTAAACCAGATTTCAAGTGGTACTGTGGATAAAATACAGGCCCTAGAGGTCAAATCTGGTCTCAGACACTTACTGCCTATATCCCACCTCTACCTGCCTCAGTTTCCTCATCTGTAAAATGGGGCTCATAATATAATACCTCCCAGGGTTGTTATGAGGAGGATCAAATGAGATTCCATTTGTAAAGTGCTAGCACAGTGCCTGGCACCCACTAGGTGCTATAGAAATATTTATTCCCTTCCCTTCCCCTGCTAAAGAATTCTGATATGTCTCCCTTAAAACTCATTACACAGAGAGTGGAGCTTGCTTTAGGCCTCAAAATATGAAGTGCATTTGATGTCTTGTGTGAGCTGCTTCTGAGCTTCAAACGAGGGCTAATTCATCAGAGAAAGCTTGTGTTTATGTGGGTTTAAAAATGGGAAATTTTATTTTGTATCTTCATCAAAGCATTCCGTGCTGGTCCTTTCTTTGGCATTTTTTTTTCAACCTGGGTGCCTCTCCCTCCTCCTCCCAAAGAGCACTGTGTTATGTTTTCATTTTTCTTATATTAATCTGTCCCTCCCACTACATCTCGACTCTACCCCTGTTGAGCAAATCAAAGGGGAAAAAAAACCCTAAACATAAAGCCCTCAATACAAAGCTGCATAGTCCAGAAAAGAGATGCCCTCACTGGCCATGTCAGAAGATGCCCAGCTCTTTCTGCATTGTCAGTTTGTCACCTCTCTGGCAGGATCAGGGAATGTTTTGCCTTCAGTCTTCTGGAATTATCATTGCATCAGTCAGAGTTCCAAAGTCTTTCAAAATTGTTTTTCTTTATGATGTTATTATTCCATAAATTGTTCTAGTTCTGATCACTTTGCTCGGCACCAGGTCTTAGAGGTCTTTCCATTTTCCTCTGAAACTATCCATTTCATCATTTCTTATGGAACATTATGACATTACATTCAGATACCACAATTTGTTTAGCTATCCCCCCAATAGGAGAACATCCCATTGGTTTCCAATTTTTGGCCACCACAAAAAGAGTTGCTATAAATGTTTTTGTGCATGGGGGGGGGGGGGCGCCTTTCCTCTTTCTTTGGCCTCTTTGGGGCATAGGCCTATATTTCTGGATCAAAGTTTGATAACTTTCTGGGCAGAGTTCCAAATTGCCTGCCGAAATGGCTGGGCCAATTTACGGTGCCACCAACAGTGCACTATTTAGTGTGCCTATTTCCCTGAGCCTCCAACAATTGATATTTTCCTCTTTTGTCATCTTTGACAGTCTGATGGGGGTGAGGTGGAACTTCAAATTTGCCTTAATTTACGTTTCGCTAATTATTAGTGATTTAGAGCATTTTTTTTTAATATAGTTGCTGATAGCTTGGAGTGCTTCACCTGAAAATTGCCTGTGTGTATTTTTTGCCCATTTATCTATTGGGTAATGGCTCTTCTTATCATTTAGAATCACTTCCTAATTTAAAGGGAGTCTGAGACGTGCCCAGAGTGCCTTAGATGGTGCGTCTACTTGGAGGACACTAGGGTGATTTTGGCTCTCTACATGGTGGATGCTAAGGAGATCTTCCAGAGAATCTCAATGACTTGTATGGAGCATATGTAGAAATTATGTAGCAAACTTTGTGCTGAAATTGAAATCTGATTGGCTGTGAAGACTTGTAAAAAAAAAAGCCTTCCAGATTCAGCTACCGCTCTCTTTTCTCTGTGCTTGGAGGGGAGCTTGGTGACCATTGAAGGGAATGAAGACTGACTCCAACCTTCCTCTGCATCTGGGCATTCCAAAGTCCAGGTTTGCAGCATCTGTGTCTGGAACATCAAGGAGTGACCTTTGGCAACCCTAACTCAGTTGTAGCCGAGGACCATTTTCCTCTAGCTTCTAGCTGTGAAGTAAGTTGGAACACTGCTCTGTAGAAACTGAGTTTCTTTTTTTCAAGGTTTACAAAGCTCTTTTCTTTTAATTTTTTATTATGATTTAACAATCCTCAACAAAAACAAACATTTCAATTCACAAAGAAAAACCAAAGGGGGCAGCCAGGTGGGGCAGTGGATAGAGCACTGGCCCTGGACTCAGAAGGACCTGAGTTCAAATGTGGCCTCAGACACATAACACTTACTAGCTGTGTGACCCTGGGCAAGTCACTTAACCCCAATTGCCTCGACAAAAAAACAAAACAAAAAATAGATAAATAAATGAAGTATTCTCCCAGTGCTCACTTCACTCTCCAAGAGTTTATAAAGGCCTTCCCAGTTTCCTCGGAATACTAGCTAAGAATAATAGTGAGAGTGAGGCTGAGAAGTTGGCACTACTCTGCTTCACTTAAATTCCCTAGCAAGTGAAGACATCATCCCTGATGCAATTGGTCCTCTGTAAAGATGAAGGACAAACAAGGACAACAGCAAAAATGGGAACAATAGCTAGAATTTACATAGTCTTTAAAGATTTGCATAGCACTTTACAAATATTAATTACCTCATTTGATCCTTACAACAGCCCTCAGAGATAGGTACTATTATTATCCCTTTTTTGCAGGTGAAGAAACTGAGGCAAAATGAGGTTAAGTGACATGCCCAAGGTCATATAGCTAGTGTTTGAGGCAGGATTGGAACTCATCTTTATGCCTCCAAGTCCAGCACTCTATCCATTGTCACTTATCAGTCTCTGAATTTGTTCATTTCATCATTTATTGTGACACAATGATATTCTATTACATTCATATAGCATAGAGTATTCAGCCATTCCCCAACAGGAGCAAACTTCCTTAGTTTCAAGTTCTTTGCCTCCACAAAAAGAGTTGCTACAAATATTTTTGTACATATAGATCCTTGTCCTCTTTCTTTGATTTCACAGCTCTACCAACAATGTACCAGTATCCCTGTTAACAATCAATAAATAGTTATTAAGCACCCACTATGTGCCAGGTACAAAGCCTCCAATCATTTGTCATATTTGTCTTATGTTTTATCTTTGCCAGCCTGATGAGTATGCAGTGGCCCTCAAAGTTCCCTTAATTTGCATCTCGGTAATTACTAGTGATTAGAACCTTTTAAAAAATGTGATTATTGATGGTTTGGATTCTTTCCTTTGAAACCTGCGTGTTCATATTCTTTGACCACTTATCTATTGAGGAATGGCTCTTAGTCTTATAAATTTGAATCAGTTACTTATATATCTTGGAAATTACACCTTTATCAGAGAAACTTTCTACAAAGAGTTATCTACTTCCCTTGCAAGTGTAATTGCATTATATATTTGTGTAAATTTTTTGTTAAACTTTACAGAATCAAAATTGTCTCTTATCCTGTGCGGTCCTCTGTATCACCAGTTCAGTCAGGAACTCTTCCCTATCTGTAGATCAGAAAGGTAATTTCTTCCTTGCTTCTCTAATTTGTTTAGGAGTGACTTTTATTATCTAAGTCATGTATCCTTTTGGAACTTATCTTAGTGTTAGGTGTAAGGTGTTGGTCTATACCTAATTTCTATCAGACTGCTGACTAGTTTTCCCAGCAGTTTCTGTCAAATAGTGAGTCCTTCCCCTACTACCCAAAATCTTTAGATTTATCAAATAAAGCTTTCTATACTACTGTGTTTGTTTGCTTCCACGTACATTTGCCTAATGGAGAAGTCCCGCAAGGCAAGTGCTCACAGGGAGGTCAGAAGAAGCGCTACAAAGAACACTCTTATGATGTTTCTGAAGAACTTTAGAATTGATTGTGATACATGGGAGACACTGCTTGGGTGCTTGTGCTTGTACTCGGACCCCAATTTCTCCCTAGTCTCAGAAACACTGTCTCTGACAACCACTCCCCAGCCCAAGGACATTGTGCCTAGCAGTCGCTCATGCCTGGGCCCCAGCACGACCCTCATCTCTCTCCCTGGTGCAGCCACACAAAGCTGGGTGAGAGTGCTGGGCTGCTCAGGCCCCAGCCCTCAGATAACGTCTCTGGAAGCCTCCCAATGCCTTAGTAAGTTCCTGTCTTGTGAGAAAGCTTTCCCTCCTTGCAGAGCAGTCTCTCATCAAGACAGAGGGAGAGGGGTGCCTTGCCCAGCCCAAGGAGTTTTGTCCTTGGCCAACCCAAGGACTCTTCCTCCTGCCAGACTCCCAAGATCCACGCCTCTGTCATCTGCCTCCCTGTCCGGTATACTTCCTGTACTTTCCCATCCATAGCTCCCAAAGACACCTGGACCTTTAGATTACCTCATCAGTGTCCCTGGCATTCCTTTTCCATGCCCTTTTCCATATAAACCCTAGCTCCATCCTCAGTCTCTCACAGGTTCCTTAAGAATCCTTGCCCGCTGAAAAGCGTAACAATATATCTTTGCCACCTTGACTTAAAGAATGCTTGAGTTTGTGAATTCATTCCAGACGACCCTGTCCTGTACTCCAGTCTCTGAGGGGTCTCAACCTCTCAGACCGCAACAGGCCCAGCATGGCATGCCCACATCAAAGAAGGTTCTGTGCTCTCAGTAGCTCAAAAGAAACATGAGATGTGCAAATGTAAAGACATCTCTCTCTAAATGGTCATAGGGACTATTTGTGTCCAACCTGTGGTAGAGCCTTTCAAGCTCATATTAGCCTCATCAGCCACTGTCAGACACTATACCTTGACCCCAACATAGTGATGTCATTTTGGCCCTCTTCTAGCATGGAGGACAAACAACAATCACCTACTCTGTTTCACTGATTGCCTTTTTTTTTTGTTAACAATGCCAAATCATTTAAGTGATTACTGCTTTGTAGTACAGTTTGAGATCTGGTCCCTATAGGCCCTGAGCTAAATGTTGAGCCTATTCCCACCCAGAGATTGAGATGGTATATAGGGGAATTATACCTCAGATATAGTGGGGGGAGATGCTGGCATGTTTGTTCAGGTTAGGTCTTTAAGCTAAATAAAACTAATCAATGTGAAGTGCTTATGTGGAACTGGGTTGCTGTCATGGACCTCGTAACAATAGAAGGCACACAGCTTTGGGAGGGGGGCCTCAAGTCAATGGCAATAGAAGAAAAAGTGGTGTCCCACGGCCCTCAGGAACCTTGAGTGGACGTGGAGCCCACCTGGCCTTGAGAGCAGGAGCCAGGAGGTCTGAAGCTATGCGTATTTAGTAGTCTATTAAGCTAGTGAAGCTTAAAACCTAAAACGGGACACCCTGAAAATCTGAGAACTTAAACCCTCATTGGAGGAACCTGCTGCAAAGGGTTTTTTTTTGTTTTCCTTCTACTTAACTTCGCTAGTTTTGTTTGTGCAAAAACTTTTGGTTTTTATGAAATTAAAAATGTCCGTTTGATCTTCTGTGATGCTCTGATTCTGTTGACCCTCCTCTCCCCTCCCATATTCTCTTAGTAAATTTTGTTAAATTATTAAGTATTTACTCACTCTCACTGGGAGAAAAAAAAAAAACCAAACCCTAAACTCTTGTAACAAATATGCAGAGTCGAGCAAAACAAATTCCCATATTCCCATGCGTGCCTCGCATCAACATCTTGAGCTCATCATCCCGCTCGCCCAGGAGCCCGCCCCACTCCTCTCCAGGCCAATGGGAAGCTTCCCGGGGAGCACCGAGATGCCAGCCCTCCGAGGCGTCCTAGAGAGGCACCGGAAGCGCCTCCCACCGGCAGGAGGAGCCCGCGGCGCCGGCACGTCTCGATGGTCTTCTTCGTGGGAAGGGGCTTTGTGGGACTCCCGGGGTTTGGGTTCCGGGGAGTCTGGGGCCCTGGGGAGCGGGGAGGGAGAGCGGATTTGGCCCGGCTGGAGCGCAGCGCTAGGCCCTCTGAGGTTTAGCGGCTGGGGTCCGGCGGCGGTGGAGGCGGAGGTCCCGCCCCTTCCGCTTTCTCGACCCCGCCCCTTCCGCTTTCTCGACCCCGCCCCTCCAACTTTCGGGCCGCCCCTGCCCCACGTCTCCTCTTCCCTCACTCCTTGGACACGTAGGCTAGAGTGTGGGCCGGGCCCTTGGCCGGGCGGCGCTGCAGATGGCCGGAGCGAAATGAGGCCGCCCCAGGCCTCACGGGGCTCACCTTCTGGCGCGGGGGCCCGGGGGGGGGGGAAAGGCGCAGTACGTGTGCACGGATAGGTAAGGCTGCCGCCCTCATGGAGGAGGTGGCACTCAAGCTGAACCTTGAGGCTCGCCCAAGAGGTGGAGAATTCCAGGCCTCGGCGACAGCCTGGGCAAAGGCGCCGAGGTCGGAAGTGGAGTGTGTGCAAGGAACAGCTGGTAGGCCAGTTTGGCTGGAATGTAAGTAGAATGGGTGGGGGCAATAATGTGAACTCAGTCTGGAATTGGGAAGGGCTTGAAATGTCAGAGAGGAGTTTATATTTGAAGCTAGAAGCCGCGGGGAACCGCTACTCCCCTGGGCTGGGGCGTGACGTGGTCAGTATTAAGGTGGCGGCTGTGTGGAGGATGGATTGGAGAGGGCAGAGGCTGGACACCGGGGACCATTTGGGAGGCTATTGCAGTGATTGGTTTTATTCTGTTATTAATAACTGTGAACAAGGAGGCAGTGTGCCATAGTGGGTAGAGAGTCGATGCCCCTAGCAACATTTTAGGACCATAAAGTTGCAGAGAAGGTGTCAGTCGGTACGATTCCTCAGCAGGAGCACCTTCCATCAATGAAATCACGGGTCTTAAAAAGAAAAAGAGAGAAGATATGATCATTGGAACATGGCCATTGCTGTGCCATGGGACGGGGCTAATGGTCAGTCCCATTTTTGACCAGAGATGGGGAGAGAGGAATAGGAACAGGTGTCTTGGTGATAGTTTTTCACAGATCAAGACTATACCTAGAGCATTCCTGTGCTCAAGGATCTGTAAATTCATTGGGGTGGGTCTTCTAGCAACTATGTAGATTGTAACTTCTTTCTGCATTAATGTATCCTAGAATCAGAGAGTTATAAGGGACTTAATTGACCATCCAATCCAGGGGTGGGGAACCTGTGGCCTGGAGGCCGCATGTGGCCCTCTAGGTCCTCAGTTTCGGCCTTTGGACTGGGTCCAAGTTTTACAGAACAAATCCCAGGCCACAAGTTCCCCACCCCTGAATCCAAGCCATCCCTAAAAGCAATCCCCATTGTAACATTGTTGACAAGACATTTTTTGACCTTTGTGACTTGCTGAAGTCAAAAACTGGATTCCCTTATGACCACCATGGTGGTGAGCCTCTTCAGATTTAGCTCAGCTGGGGCTCGGACAGGAGTCAGAAAACCATCCCTAGGTGAGTACTTGAAACTTCTCCATTTTGAAAGGTTCTGCTGGAGCTTGTCGTCCACTAGCACAGCCTTGAAGAACTCAGGGTCACCTCCGTTCCATGATGAGCCATCAGAGGAGAACTAGGGAGGAGAACGTTCCTAATTTTCTCCTAAATAAATCTGCATTAGAGCTGTCATCTGTGAATTTCCCTGAACCTTTCCTTGGTTATTCATTTAGTAAACTTTTACTAAAAATAATAGTAACTGAGAAGCAATGTGGCAGAGTGGGTAAAAGGCCAGCCTTAAAGTCAGGAAAATCCGGGTTCAAGTCCTACTTCTCACCCATATTAGTTCTTTGTCCTTGGGGCAGGTCAGCTGGCTTCTCAGGGCCTGTTAATCATTGCTGCCTACATCTCTTAAGACTGTAAGTTACAGTTTTCAATCCACATCAATGGAAAGATTTTCCATACCTAAAACAACCAACTCAGAAGTTTGGACCGAAAAAATAATAGCTGTTCACCTTTCTCTAGTGGGTCTTGAAAGTTTACAAAGCCCTTCTTCGCTACAACCTTCTGAGTCAGGTACTGCAAATATTGTGTTTGGCCTCAGGGGTCGGGATCAGGAGGGGGAGGTGCTGGTATGGGGGCCACCTCAGGCCAGGTGATCAGTGAAGGGAGTATGAAGGAGTCAAATTGCTCTGCTCCAGCAGCCAGGCCAGGAAATGGGATGGAGGAATCGTGATGGAATGGCATTTCTCTCCTTCCCAGGCAGGCAGACCAGGCCAGAAGACAGGTGGAGGAGGGATTAGATGTTTATGATGGAATGCCATCTCTCTCCTTCTAGTGGAGAGAACGCAGTAGAATTGTTGATTGAAAAAGTGTCTGTCTCCCTTTTCATTAAGTTCTCTCTAATTCGAGTATTCTGGGGCATGGTGGAAAAAAATATATGAGGAAAAAAAGGGGGCTCTATCCCTGCTGCAGCTGGGGTTTGGCCTTCTACCAGCTGGCGCTTCCACTGGGATGCATGCATGGGTCATGTTACAGAGACATATATAACTTGTGATTGAAACTTTGCCACCCAGGATAGTACTGATACTTTATCCAGGCCTGGACTCTGCCCATCTCTACACAGCCACCTGTTGGCTAGAGGTCGACCCAGGGAATTGCAGATCTGTCTGTCGTACCCTTAAAAACCCTCAGACATCTGATGCCTACTAAAATTGGCCCTGGGAGGAGAGAACATGGCAGCTACAAGTGAAAGTAGTCAGTTCAGGCCCATGAAGTGTACAGATAGATAAAGATCAGAGTGACAGCATTGATTAGCAGGCAAAATCTGCATGTTCCTTTTGGTAGATCTTGTTTCGAAACTGACACTGGCTCCCGCTGCAGTGGGCATTGAGACCAGTGGGGAGTAGAATAGAGAAGGCTTCTTTGAGAGCCCAGACCTTGAGTTGGCTTCTGAAAATGAACAAGAATTGGCTGGGCAGAAAGAACCGGGGTGGAGGGGGGCACTCGAGGACTAGAATGGGCAGAGGAATGGCATAGGACTCAGTATGACCTTTGAGCATCCCCTTCATGTCACCTGAATATTGGATCTCTGGACAGTTGCCATATTTGTCCCTGACCTTCCCAGGGGGTGTCCCTGAGTTCTGGAGCAAGTCTGCCCAAAACAGTGCTCAACCCAGATTTCCTTGTGCTGTTTATTGTCTCCTGAACAGGATTTCCAGTTCCTGAGCCAGACACCATCTTCCAGATGGAGGGCGAGGGAAAGCTGCAGATTGTGGAGCCAGAGGAGGTTGATAATAGAGACTTCCAGAAGGGAAGCCCCTGCCCAGGTGAGGGAGGGCAGCTGTGTGCAGTGGTGGCCTAGATGGGGGTGGGTAGAGATGTTGTGATTGGACAGTTTTGTTAATGGATGCAGCTCCTCAGTGACCCTCTGGTCTGCCTCACTAGGGGAAGCATATGAGGAAAAAAAGCTGCTTTTCCCTTTTTCCTTCTAGTCTCTTCTGTAATTCTGAACTTTATAAACCTAGCCCTTGTGTGTTCTGCTTCTTCTCATCATCCTTGCCTAACAGCTCCCTGCCTGCCACTCTTCACCTCCTCCATTCTTATCTCAGCTTTATTTCTGCTGTTTCTGTACTTTTGTATGCCTCTCACGATGAGTTCTTTTATGTCTCGTGCCCTTCTTGCTCTTTCTTTGTGCCAGCCACTGCTGATGACTGCCCTCCTTATCCACCTCTCCAGGCTCGGGCCTCTTCTTTTCATTTTTAATTCCATGGCTGCCACCACCAAGAGCTTGGTGGGGGAGGGCCTTCTTTGAAGCAGTGCTCTTGGTAACATTCGTTTAGGTACCTCCTGGGTGCAAGCACTGTCCTGGGGGCTGGGGGTACTAGGGTGAGAAATAGAGATCCTATTTCAAGGAGTTGGCAGTCTAATAGGGGATTATGATACATCCACAGTTTAGCAAGATACAAAGTTGAGTGTGATAAAATCAAAGGAGAGATCCCTTTCAGCAGATTAGAGGCAGTGGCTCCTGAATAGTGCCTCCGTGAAGGGTTTCAGCGTTAGATGAGCCTGGAAAGGTAGATCAGAGCCAGCTTGAAGGGCCTCCAGTGCTGGGCTAAAGACTTTCTGCTTTATGGGGATTACTGGGAATTGACACGATGAGACCTCTTCATTGGGAAGATTTAATTTGGCAACTGCCTGTAGGGTAATTGGAGAGGGGAAAGAGATTGGAGTCTTGGAAACCAGCTAGAGTCTTAGACTTAGACCATAGTCTAAGTGATGGCTGCAGGCTTTGATTTAGGATGATGACAGTGGGAATGAAGAGAAGAGGAAAGACGAGAAAAATTTGAATTTTTGACTCTGGCCCCTACCCCTTCTACTGTGAGCCCTTCATCATTTAGAAGAAATCAACAGCTGCCTTGAGCATATATAGAAAGTTATTTTAATACAGGTCTGAGAATTTGTCAGGAGGACAGGTAGAGATACCGAGGCTATTACAGAATCTAGCTAAGACCAGCTTGAGAGAGAAATCTGACTTTTAGATACTGTATTAGTTCTGAGTGCCAGTCCCCAAGGCCAGCCCTGCTTTTCCATTACTCTCAAAGGACTTTTTGCACATGCTGGGCCTTCATAGAGAGCTAACCAACCCCAATTTCTTCAGCTGTTCCTTGTATAGAATGATTTGTTGTCAGCCAACATCAAGGTTGCCCTCCCACAAACACTCTCTCCTGTATGTCAAATGACCCATTTTACATGTGGTGTCTAGAAACGAACACAGTGTTCCAGATGTGGCCTGTCCAGCCTAGTGGGGCCCGTCCCCTTGTGTCAGGTACCCATTGCTCAGGACATAACAGGAAAGTCTTTTTTAGTGTTCTTAACATTCATTATGGACTTTAGCCCTCTTGATGCTGTTGTTCGATTTCTAGGAGAACTTGGATAAGAGAGGCAGTGATTTAGGGGATAAAACCAAGAGTGCATGATAGAATGGGAAAGGAAGGCCCAGTGCCATTGCTGGTGTAGCAGTGAACCAGAGCTGGCTGCTGTGAGTGATATCCTGTGTCCTTCCCACCTTGTACTCTGATTGGGCCTTCATTAAATTTCTGTGATACTGCTCCTGAACTTTCTAATCAGTGGCTCCCTTTCACACAGTGTAGATTTGTGTTTTTCTGTTTATCATTTCAGATTCTAAGAATGAAACTGAAAACAGAGGGTCTGTTTCAACACACGAAGCTTCCAAAGTAGAATCACAAGGGATATTATTGGTAGGTTTACAAGGGGCCATTTCCCAGGACTCCAAAATTGGAGAAACTTTTGGATTGGGGGGCAGGTTAGAGGTACAACAGGAAAAGCCAGAAGAGAAAAGACTGGAAGGCTCACATAACCAAGACGGAGAGGTTGGTAATGGGACCACGTGCATGAGCGTGCCCCCAGTAGAAAATGAATGTGGTAAAAGCTCAAATCCTGTTCCACATCAGACAGATCCTCCAGAAGAGAAAGCCCAGAGATGTGATTTGCATGAGCATGGCTGCAGGCTGAGTTCAGAATACACAAGTAAATCCAAACCCCACAGTGGAGACAAGCCTCATAAATGTAATCAGTGTGGCAAAGCCTTCAGGAGGAGCTCCAACCTTATTCAGCATCAGAAAATTCATAGTGGAGAGAAGCCCTATAAGTGTAATGAATGTGGCAAAGCCTTCAGCCGCAGCACAACTCTCATTCACCATCAGACGATTCACAGCGGAGAGAAACCTTATGAATGTAATGAATGTGGCAAAGCCTTTATGGCGAGTTCCGCACTTATTCGCCATCAGACGATTCACAGTGGAGAGAGACCCTACGAATGTAATGAGTGTGGCAAAGCCTTCAGCCGGAATTCCATCCTTATTGAACATAAGAGGATTCATAGCGGAGAGAAACCTTACGAATGTAACGAATGTGGAAAAGCATGCCGAGGGAGTTCAAAACTCATTGAACACCAGAGAATTCACACTGGAGTGAAACCCTATGAATGTAATGAGTGTGGGAAGACTTTCAGTCAGAACTCACACCTTACTCAGCATCAAAGAATCCATACTGGAGTGAAGCCCTACCAGTGCAGCGAGTGTGGCAAAGCCTTCAGGCAAATAGCCACTTTTATTAACCATCAGAGAATCCACAGTGGTGAGAAGCCCTACGAATGCAATGTGTGTGGGAAAGTCTTCAGGGTGAGGTCCGATCTCATTCGGCACCAGAGAATTCATAGTGGGGAGAGACGCTATGAATGTAACGAGTGTGAGAAAACCTTCAGTCAGAGCTCTTGCCTTATTCAACACAGGAGGACTCATAGTGGGGAGAAACTTTATGAATGTAATGAGTGTGGGAAAAATTTTAGTCGGAGCTCAAACCTCATTCAACATCAGAGAATTCACAGTGGAGAGAAACCCTATGAATGTAGCGAATGTGGCAAAGCCTTCAGCAGGAGCTCAAACCTCATTCAGCATCAGATGATGCATACCAGAGTATAAGGAATATGGGAGAGACTTGTCTAGGATGGAGAGAAAGATGAGTGATCTTGGCAAGTCACCAGACCTTCGTGGACCTCGCTTCGGTTCTCTGTAAGAAAAGGGGTTTGGCCTGGGACCTTGATGAGATCTCTCTCTTCTCTGCAGCCTGTCCTCTGAACAGTGAATATTCACATTGTGGCCTCCTGCATTCTGGCCCACAGCTGGCTCAGTGACTTGACAGCCAGGGTAGCATAGCGGGAAGAGTGCTGAACCTGGAGTTAGACAGCTTAGCATCAAGTCTCAGCACCTCCTTTGAGCCTGTTTTCTCCATTGAGATGGGGAGAATAACACTTGTTACCTACCTCACAGGGTTGTTGTGAGGAAAGCCCTTTGGAATCCATAGTGATGAGGACCACTGGTGCTCCTGCTGAGCACTGTGGCCCCATGGGAATAAGCTAATACAAGAAAGTGATGAATGGGGGGAAACCCTCTGTGGCCACTGCCAAAGATACTCTATTACTGGACAAAAGGGAAGGTGAAATCCCAATATGAGAGGCAATGTGGCCTGGTGGAAAGAGCCCTAGATATGTCTGCCAGCCTGGGGTACCTGGAAACCCAGGCTTTCACACTCACCTTTGTGACCATGGGCAAATCCCCTCCCCTCCCTGAGCCTCAGTTTCCTTTTCTAGAAGATGGAGGCATTAGTCCTCGAGCCAATTACCTCCTGTGGGTTATTGTGAGGAAAGTGCTTTGTGAGCCTTCAGCTGCTAGAGAAGAGAACTTCCTGTATTGATCATTAGGAGGGCTGGGATTCAAACCCTTGACTCCAAATCCAGGGCGCTTTCCACTGGCCCATGCTGCTGGAAAGCTTTCAATGCCAGTTGTGGTTGGCAAATATGGAACCACAGAAGCTCCTTTTACAAGGGGTAGAGGGAGGGGCTGTCCCATGGTCGGACCTGCACTTTACAAAGATCACTTGGCAGCTGAGTGGAGGATGGACTGGAGTGGGGAGAGACTGGAGGCAGGCAGACCCCCCCCTCCCCCATTTCGGTTATTGCCATTGTCCTGGTGTGAGGGGGGTGAGGGCCTGCACCAGGGATGCCCATGGTAATAGAAAGAGGTGGCCAGTTGTGAGAACTACTGTATAAGCAGATTCAGTAGGACTTGGGAACTGATTGAGTATGGGGGTGGGGGGGTGAGGGAGAGGATGCCAGGTTGTGATCTAGGGTGAATAAAAGGAGATCTGGTATCCAAGACAGAATTTGTAGAGAAATCAGGAAATGGAGAAGGGGGAGCAGGGAGATGGTGCTCCATTTTGGACATGTCAAGTTTGAGGGACGCCCATTGCTTTCTAATAGAACTAGAATAGTGTGTTAATAGTCAATAAACATTTATTAAGCACCTACTATGTGCCAGGCACTGTGCTAAGTGCTGAGGCTACAAATAAGAAAAAGAGTCTTTGCCCTTAAGGAGCTTACAGTAGAAGGGGGACGACAGTCTACAAGAGGAAGCTGCAGCCACCACAGGGTACCTGGCATGATGGGTACCAGGGGATGAGATGTTCATGGGAGTCAAAACCAGGCAGAGCAGCTGATGAAAAATGTCTTTGGACCGGAAAGGGCACTGGACTATGAGGCAGAAAACTTGAAACTGATTGTGTTACTGTGGGAGCCTCAGTTTCTCATCTATAAAACAGGGACAGTAATATTGTCCTCAAGGAACTCCCATTTTCCCAGGTGATCTCCTAGAGGAAGCAGTGAGGAGGTGGGGCAGATGGGGGAGACTCTCCCAGAGGCCTCTTACGGAAAGTGAGACTGAGCTAAGTCTTGAAGGAAGTCATAGAATAGGGAAAGCAGAAGTGAGGAGGGAGAGTGTTCCAGGCGTGGGCTGCAGCCACTGAAAAGGAACAGTTGGGAGATGGAGTGTTTGTGAGGAACAGCTAGACTGGCCAGTGTGTGGAAGGTAGTCCGACACAAGGAGGCCCGAAAGGCAGAAAGTGGCCTGGTTGTGAAGGGCTTTCATGTCAAACAAGATTTTGTATTTGATCCTGAAGGTAATAGGAGACACTGGCGTTTATTGAGTAGGGGTGTGACATGGTCAGACCTGTACTTTGGCAAAATCATGTTGGCAATAGCTACATGAAGGATGGTTTGAAATGGGGAGGGACTTGAGGCAGGGCCATCCCTCCTAGTGGAGGGAGCAGATGACCTCAGTTTTTTCAGTGAAGTATGAGATGAGGTCCTCAGTTGAGAGGGTTTGGAAGAGCTGCGGTAGTGAGGAGAGCCAGACTGTTCAGTGAGGGGTCAAAGGATTTCCTTGCTGGTGGAGATTATAGGGGGGGTGGGGCAGAGAGAAGATACACCCAAAGTTAACTGTGACCCCACAGCATCACCAAAGTACGGCAAAGGGCACAACAGCCATATGGTAGAGACGGTGCAAGTCTTTTTTACCTCCGTTTACCTGACGCTCATCCCCAAACCTCTGAGCTACAAGGGACCTTAGGGTCAAGTGCAATCTAAACTTGAGCCGAACTCTCTTCTCCAGCCCCCCCCCCCCCCCCCCCCCCCCCCCCCGGGAGGAACTGGAGTGGGGTACAGAGAAGCTGCTCACACACTGTTGCCTTGGGCCTCCATTACCTCACGTAGACTAGATGACCTTTCGGGTCCCCTCGGCCTTGAAGTCTGAGCCTCCGAGCGCCCACCCCACTTGTGGGCACCTCGGCTTTCTCTTTTCAGTGTCAGCAGAGCTGGCAATTGCTCCAAGGTCTTGAATCCAAATCTCCTGAAGGGCACTGAGACATGTCCCTGGAGGGATAGGAGCCATTTGCCTTCTGGGGGAGATAGCATCTCCAAATGGCTCCACACAGGGGCGTGCCCATCTTTGTGGCCCTCCTTGGATCTGCAAGTAATAGGCCTGTGATTCTAGAGCTGAAGAAAGCCTAGGGATCATCTAGGCTGACCCCCTTATTTTAGAGGCAGAAACTTGGATCTCGCACAGAAATAGCACTTGTCCAAAGTCACACAGTGAATGTGGAGATTTAGAACCAGGTAACAGCTGGAGACCACGTGGCTTAGCCAGAGTCACGATTCACACTTGGGCCTGCCAGCTCCAAGTGTAGCCTGCGCTCCAGTGTTTATAGTGACTCCAGGGGGGAGGGGGAACCCAGCCCTCCCTCCTCCTCCAAGAGTAGCCAGAGGCTATGTGACTTGAGGGGGGGTGGGGAACTGGAATGTATGTGGTGGTGACCGAATAAGCCATGGATTTTTTGAACATGGCCAGTGTTTGTTTTGCTTGACTATGCATATTTGTTACAAAGGGTTTGGTTTTCTTTTTTAATGGGGGAGAGGGATAGAAAACATTTTTGCTAATTGAAAAAAGTTACAAAAATAATACTTGGGGAGTCAGGAGACCCGGGTTTGAATCCTGACTTTAACCTCTTGCCTTTCTTCCCTTCTTGGGAGCTTGGCTTTTGCCTGCCTTTCTTGGATTCTCAGTGACTAACAGTGCTGTGCAAATAGCAAACCTTGAGTAGGTGTCCCTTGGCAGCGGGTAGATGGATATAGCCTTAGACACTTACCAGCTGTGTGACCCTAACCAAGGGTCACTTAACCTCAGCCTTAATTTCCTCATCTGTAAAATGGGGATAAGAGTTGTGAGGGTCAACTGCGATAATATATGTAAAGTGCTTTATATAACGTTAGCTGTTATTATATGATTGTTATTATTGTATTATTATTATTATTATTATTATTGAATGGTCTCTGGATGGACGAGTGGCTTCATCTCTGAGCCTCTGACACTCTCACAAATGGGGATAATACCTGTAGTACCTACCTCAGGTTTGTTATGAGACTCCAATGAGAAAGCGTCCCATTAAGCACCTTGATGCCTTAAAATAGCATATAAATGTAAGCTATTCTTATTTTAATAAATGTTATTGATGCTATTTGAGTTTTGACCCCTCTCTGTTTCCGGAACCAGCGGGGGAGGGGGCGGGTCGACCAGAGGCCAGATCTGGCGTCGTAAGCAGTGTTCGGGGCCTGGGGTCCACTGTCTTCCCCCACCCCCACCCCCACCCCACCCCCCCAGCCGGGGAGGAAGGCGGGGGCGGGGGCGAGCGCGAGCGCGCCCGGACACCATCGAGACGCCCGGTCCTCCGCGCGTCCTAGAGCGGCTGCGGAAGCTCCCCCGTCAGGGGCCGGAGGCGGCTCGCTCCGCCGGCCGGAGCCATCGCGTCCTCTCCGGGGGCTCGGCTCGGGTGAGTGGCTGCCCGGGGGGTGGTGCCACAGGGATCGGGGGTCGTGCGGGGCTGGGTTTCGGGCGCCCGGATCGCTTGACCGCTTGGACCCCTCTCCCGGGTCCCGGGTCGCGGGGCGGCTGCCTCCGCATCGGCCCAGCCCCTCCCTTCCCCCCCGTGTATGCTGGTGCGCATGCGTGCGCGCAGGCGCAGGCGCCGGGAGCTGCGGCCCTCGGAATTCAGCTGGGAGAACTGCTATTGGGGGGGTGGGGATCGGAATCCGGGAAGAAACGCAGAGTAGCCCGAGTCGGGTCGGGGGTTTAGGGGAAGGCACCCACCCTCGCATCCTCCCTGCGCCCCGCCTCTTTGCAACATCTTCAATACATGCCCACCCCTCTCTGACACCATCCAGGCCCTCCTCATGTCGCATCTGGACTATTGCAATAACTGCTGGGGGGGAGGGGCGGGGGGGGGCGCTGCCTGCCTCAAGGCTCCCTCCCCGGTCCAGTCCACCCTTCAGCCAGTAAAGGGATCTTTCCGAAATGCAGGTCCAGCTGTGTCCCCCTCCCCCATGAACTCCAGTGACTCTCTTGCCACCAGGTTTACGTGCAAAGTGCTCAGTTTGGCATTCAAAGGTCTTCATCACCTGCTCCCTCCTACCTTTCCAGTCTTCTTATACCTTCCACGTACCTTGGATCTTCCAGCCAAACTGGCCACCTCCCATCACCCTGCTGCCCCCACCAGACCCCCCCGCAAATGCTATCTTCCTTCCTGACGTCCACCTCCTACATTGAGGCTTTTTCTGATGGCTCTTCTCCCACCCCAGTCCAGAATAACTTTGTATACATTTTCTATCTCTTTATGTAGGAATCAAATGTAAGTGCTTTGCAGTTAGGAACTCTTTGGGCCTTTGTATTCTTTGAATCCTGCAGAGTGACTCTAGCATAATACTTGGCATGTTTATAAATGCTTGTTGATTGATTTCTGAAGCCTCGCTGTGCCTCAGTTTACCAAAAAGGAAACAAGCTCAGAGTTTCGTGGCAAGCCAAGGCCAGAGGAAAGATCTGAATCCAGATCCCCCATATCAGCTTAGGGTAGTGGAAAGAGTGTAGGACTGGAAGTGCTAGGACCTGGGTATAAATTGGACAAGGCTCTTAACATTACCCTTTGGGCCTCAGTTGCTTGTAAAATGAAGGAGTTGGACTAAATCTATGAATGTTGGAAGGAAATGGGAACTTGGAGAATGCTGTCCAGGCAAGTCCAGCCCCCTTCCCTTTATAGAGGAAGAAACCTCGTCCCTCAGCTCTCAGGCCTGGTGAATGGTAGAGCTGGGAGGAACCCCAACCACCACATAGTGCCATTCCGCTCGTTTCAGAGAGAAGGTTAGGCAGAGCATCACCTCAAGCTGAGAACTCGCACTGGGTGTTGGGGAGCGAGCGGCAGAGGCTTCACACTTAGGAGATCTGGGGAACCAGAAGGAGTTCAGAGATCTCCACATGAGGAAACCAGCTCCAAGAGGAGAAGGGACTTCAGAATCCCACGTAGTTGGCACTGCTTGAATCCATGGAGGCCAGCCCCCCCTTATTTTACTATGAGAAAACTGAAGTTTGAGAAGAAGGGCTTTGTCCAGAGTCACCGAGTGATTCCATCCAAAGCTGTCATTGCACAGAGGAGGAAACAGGTCCAGAGAAATGAGTCACCCAGGACACTGATCCAATAGTGCTCTCATTAGAACTGCAAAACAGGCTCAGTGAGGGAAAGAACATGCTCGAGATTACATGGAATGTTTGTCCATCCCCTCCTTTTACAAATGGAAAAACTGAGGCCATGGCCTTTACAAATCACAGTCCACCTTATTTGTTTTTCTGTTATCTTTAGGAACAAGATTTATTAAGATGATACACCTTTTTAACCTTACAGCTAAGTGGCACAGTGCACAGTGCCAGGTCTGGTGTCAGGAAGACCTGAGTTCAAATCCAGCCTCAGTCACTTACTAGCTTTGTGACCCTCTGCAAGTCACTTAACTCTTTGCCTCAGTTCCCTCATCTGTAAAATCAGCTGAAGAAGGAAATGGCAAACCTCTCCAGGATCTTTGCCAAGAAAAGCCCAAACCAGGTCACGAAGAGTGAGACGTGACCGAAAAACTGAAGAAAAGCCTTACAGAACCCACCTTCACAGTCAGGTACTGAATTTTTTTTCAGTGCCCCCCTCGATGTCCCTTCTGTTTTCCTTTATTTGCCCCTCTAATTGTGTGTTTATTTCCAAGTCCTGTCATTTCACCCGTGATCGCAAACCTTCCGTAACCTAGCTGATGACTTCACATGTTGCTGGGAACCAGAGAACTTATCACCCAAACTTGGCTGGGCTGCTCTTCCAGCGACAGACAGTCAGGTTTGGGCCTGACGTTGGGGTGAAGTCGTCATGGTCCCTGACCGTGGCCTTTGAGATTTGGGGATCACGACCTCACAACTGTGAGCCTACGCGATACAGACGGGACCAAGGGAAGACCCTCCAAGTGCACTGTGGGGACAGCGAAGGCTTTCTGCACATGGCAGGACTTAAAGGAGACGAGGCTGCTTGCAGGGGAACTGCTCCAACATTGGGAGACGTTACTTCTCATTAAGCCCGGACTGGGGAAGGGATTTTTCCAAAGCTACACAGCAAGCGGATGCCAGAGTCAGAAGCAGGCCTTGTGCCCCCCGGCCCAGGGTGCCTTCCCTTTAGGCTTTGCTGTGGCTGCTTCTTTTTCCTTTTGCAGTGGACTTGTTTCTACACCCTGTTCATTGCAGGTTATCACTTGGGTAGGCTTAGCATGGAGAGATGGTATGTGAGATAGAGGAATTTGGGGAATGGCTCCAAATCCCTACTCTTTCTATAAGACAAATAAGTTCTCTTCAAGAGCTTAGGACACTCAGGGACAATGCTGTGGGTTCTAATCCCAGCTTTTCCATTAACTTACTGTGTGATCTTTGGGAAGTCCCTTTCCTCCATTTGGTCTCAGTTGCCCCTTCCAGTGACTCCAGTAGACAAGAAATCGCTTGAGGGCCTATCTGTAAATGCCTGAGGCTCTCAGGCTAGACCAGAAGAAAGGGCACTGGGCCTGGGGGGTGGGCAGCCAGAAAACCCGGGTTCTGGTCCATGGCCTGCCATCTGACTCAGCTTCTTTCTCTGTAAGGTGAAAGGGTCAGAGCAAGTCACTGAGCCTCTACTATGTGCAAAAATCCGCATGTGATGGTGGGGATACAGTGATGACAAAAAGTCTAGCCCCTGCCTGCAGAGAGTTTCCATTCTGCTGAGGGCTACAGTGTGCACAGATAAGCGTGATAGCAGACAGAATGTGATGGGTACAAAGGATACATCCCAACAGAGCTCGCTTCTAGATGATATCCAAGATTGCTTTTTCTGTCCAAAAGCCTAGGGAGTGCCTGAGAAGGGTCAG
The DNA here is from genome assembly GCF_900497805.2 of Vombatus ursinus. NCBI lineage: Eukaryota > Metazoa > Chordata > Mammalia > Diprotodontia > Vombatidae > Vombatus > Vombatus ursinus. The sequence goes on along the minus strand of NW_020944046.1, from coordinate 245,832 downwards.
CCATTGTTGTTTTGTGTTGGCACACACCTGTAGTCCCTGCTGCAGCTGGGTGGCTTGAGCTCTGGAGCTCCAAACTGCAGGAGGGCTGCTGGCTACCGCCGATTGGATGATCTCAGTAAGGCCATCTCGCTAAACCTGGCCCCTGTATATGATGAGGTGGGGGTGGGCGGGAGGAGCCAGGTTACCTAAGGAAGGGTCAGGTTAAATGCTCAGGAATGGAGCAGGCTACAGCTCCCGTGCCAGTCAGCAATGGCCACTGCACTTCAGGCCCGGGCAACATGCGAAGAGTCAACCTCCAAAGAAGTAATTAACATAGGAGGAAGGCACTTCACCCTGTGGGCTGCGTGGACCTCAGAACAGTGTCACCCAACTGGGACACTCAACGCCCCTTGCTTGTTGGTGATTGCCCAGGAGCTAATGTGTACATGTTATTGCAGGGCTCCTGGGTGGGGCTCCACAGGGACTCGCTGATCTTACAGCTCCTTCCTCCTCCCTTAGCGCCACTTCTTTCCCATGTTCCTATCCTTGCCTCTAAGAAGAAAACAGGAGAAGTGGGGATGGCAGCGGTAATCCTGATATCCAGACTTCAGGTGAGCTAGCCACGATAGGCTAGTTCTTTCTGAGATCCCTTGTGTGTAAGGCTACTTTCTGTCCCTCAGAAGCATTTTCAGGCTTACTACCCCACCCTCTCACAGTGCCTTTGGATAGTTCTGATTTCGCCCGTCATTCTGCATCTCCTACAGTGGGATTATCATTGGAGCAACAGGAACCTGTTGTTTTAGGAATTAGTGTTATTCAAGGATGGACCCATGTATCTCATACCTTACTCAGAGTCCACTACATTCTCCCCCAAGGAATATGGACCCATCCACAGGTGCCATTGAGTGAGAGACCCTCCAGGAAGGGGCAGAGGGAGAGGGGACCTGCAGGAGTGATTGGCACTTCCTTGCTGAGGGTTCAGTTAGCTATAAGCTAAGAATAGAGATCAGCTTTCTTCCCAGGGCATGTCTCTGGGATGAGACCAAGAACCTAGCAAGACTTATCAAACCTGATGTCTGCTACCTACATCTGGTGATTCCTGTGGGCACAAAAGATGCCGCCATAAGGAATTTAGAGAACATTGCTGACGATTATGAAATCTAGGGCAAGAAACTAAAGACTTCAGGGACGCAGGTGATGTTTTGTTTTGTTTTTAAATCACTACTGCTGGTTGAAGGTAAGGTGTTCAGAAGTGTTAGGCAGATTTGGGAAGTGAACAGTTGGTTGAAAAGAGGGGGTCAGAGAACAGAATGTGCATTTTTAGGCCACAGCTGAAAATATAGGAATGATGAGCTATTGGCTAATGCGCAGAATGAACTGGCAAATGGACTTGGTTTTTGTCCTTTGTTCTTGAAAAGGACCAATGGCGTCCATTGGATTTAAGTGAGGGATCCCTGTACAAAGTCATCAGCCTCACTGTCTCTTCCAGAGTCATCGAAGTCCAGCGGCAAGACATAAGTCAAGAGGACTAAGACAACAGAAAAGAGTTGGGAGGAAGAGGAGGATGAAAGAGGGGGTAGGAAGAACCGGCATGTCTGATTGCTGACCCATAGGCAAATGATCTTTGCAAGATCTCGGAGAACAGGAGAGGTTCCTTCTCCTGGAAAATGGCAAATCTGTTATATTTCCAAAGGGAAGAAAATTGGGTCTTCACACTATAGCCCAATTATCTTGATGTTGATTCCTGGAAAAATTCTAAATTCTAAAACATATGAAAGGGATTATAAGTGATCATCTCAATAAGGAATTGGCAAATACAAAGAACCAATGTGACTTGAGGTTTTTTTTTCCACTGTTACACGAGAAATATTTACTGCAAAAGGTATAATCACAAGTGTAGAAACTTACCCCCCCCAACCCAGAGAAGGAGGCATGATCCTCCTCCCTCTTTGCACCACTTTGGTCTCTGGGGAGGGGAGGTTAGGCTCATAGATGAGCACAGTCTCAGTTCCAAATCCCTAACCCCCTTCAGACTTCTTTGGGCTCCCCTGAAAGGTTGGCCAGCTACAACATCCCACCTGGAATCCTGGCTCCAAGGTCACCATAGCTTGAACTCCTGGGTCTGGTGGGGATCATCACCTGCAAGGAAACCAAACCAGACACCCCAGGCCAATTTCTCAGAGCTGGGGTAAAATGGGGAGGGAAGGAAGGTATTTTTCCCTCCTGGTTCAGTTCATGGCACCCTGTGAGTGAACCGTGATCTTCACCCTCCGGGCACACAGCAGGAAAGAATACCACTAGCATGTATTCAGGAATAGATCATAGTAGCCCAGCCTCATCTTTTCACAAGGTTACTGGACTGATAGATCAGGAGAATTCCGTAGAGATGTTTTGCTTTGATTTTAGCGAAGCACTTGGCAAAGGCCCTCATGTTATTTCTGTAGACAAAATGGAGAAATGTGGACAAGCGTATAGTATAGTCAGGCTCAGCGTTCTCTTGGAAGAAATTCTCTAGTGAGAACATATGCAAGGTGCTATGCTGTTTAACATTTTTATCAGTGACTTGAATTAAACATAGTCCACATGTATGTCAGATTTGTGTATGATATAAAACTAAGAGAAATAACAAATACTGTGGATGAAAGAGGCTCAATCCAAGAAGGTTTTGGGCTGACCAATAAGATGAATTTTTTTTGGTTTGAACCTGTGGTTATATTGGTGTAGAGAACTCCTGGTGAAAAGAAAATGTCTTCTCCAGTGCAGGTTGCCGCCTTCTGTGCAGTGGAGCCTTAGAGCACTGGGAGGTGGTGATTTGTTCCCACAGCCAGGAGGTATCCAAGGCTGGACTTGGACCTCAGTCATCCTGACTTGGAGGCCAGCCCACTATCTTCTAAGCCTCTCTGAGAAGAAATTCAGTAGGGATAAATGTAGATTCTTACACAGGGCTTCAGAAAAATTGCCTTAACTAGTACCAGATGTGTGTGTGTCTAACAAGTAGTTCATCTGAAAAACATCTGGGAGTTTTAGCCAACACAACGTGAGAATAACTGAAGAAATCCTGGGCTGCCTCAAGAGGCATATTGTGCAGGACTGGGGATGAGAGGAAGCACCTTGATAAGCTTGAGAGCACCCAGAGGACCACAGTTGAGTTGGGGAAATGTTTCCAAATCATGACATATGGGGACTGGTTAAGAAACCTGGGTAGAGAGTTGGGGGCGGGGAGACATCATAGTTGTCTTCAAATATGTGAAGGAGGGCTTGTTCTCCTTTGCCCAGAGGCTGGAACCAGGAGAAGCAATGGAGGTGGGGGGTAGGGGGAAGATGCTTCAAAGCAGATGTGCGGAAAAACTGCCCAACAGTTAAAGCTCGCCAGAAATGAAGGGACGGCCTCCCCTCCTTGGAGATCTCCAGAAAAATCTTCTGTGACCAGTTGTTGTAGAGGGAAATTTTGTTCAGCTTTGTTCATGGGCGGGACTAAGTGAATGCCTGAAGTGCCTTCCAAATTGGAGATTCTAATTCTATGAGAATTATGGAGATGTGGTCTCATTGGAGGACATTTATCAAGCACCTACGTGTCAGGCACTGTGCTTAGCACTGGGGATACAAAGAAAGGCAAGAGACCAGTCCCTGCCCTCAATGAGCTCAAATCTAATGGGGGAGACAAGAAGCAAACAACTAGGTACAAACAAGATAAAGACAGGATAAACTGGAGGTAATCTTAGAGGGATTGGAGCACCTAGGTGGCCCTGCAGTGGATAGAGCATTGTGGAATCAGGAAGACGCATCTTCTTGAGTTCAAATCTGGCCTCAGACATTTACAAGCCAAGTGACCCTGGGCAAGTCATTTCACCCTGTTTGCCTCAGTTTCCTCATCTGTAAAATGATCTGGAGAGGGAAATGGCAAACCACCCCAGTATCTCTGCCAAGAAAACCCCAAAAGGGGTCACAGAGAGTCAAACACAACTGAAAAACGACTGACCGACAACAATCTTCGAGGGAAATCACCAGCATTAACAGGGGATTAGGAAAGGTTTCTTGCAGAAGATGGGATTTTGAGCTAGGCCTTATAGAAAGCCAAGGAAGCCAGGAGACAAAGATGAGGAAGGAGCACATTCCAGGCATAGGGAATAGCCAGAAAAAATGTCGTTAGAAAATGGAGGGTCTTGTTTGAGGAGCAACCGGGAGGCCAGTGTCACTGAATTGAAAAGGATGTGTGCAGGACTAAGGTAGAAGAAGACTGGAAAGGTAGGAGGGGGCAGAGCATGAACAGCTTGAAAAGCCAATAAGAAGGCTTGATATTTGATTTTGGAGGTACTAGGGAGCCATTGCAGTTTATTGGGCGGGGGAAGGTAACATAGACCTGCACTTTGGGAAGATCACTTTGCTGACTGACTGGAGGTGAACTGGACTGGGGAGAGCCTGGAGGGAAGGAGGCAGCCCTCCCAGCGGCTATTGCAGTAGTCCAGGTGTGAGGTGATGAGGGCTTGTACTAGGGTGGGGGCAGAGTCAGAGGAGAGAAGGGGCAGTGTTTGAGAGATGCTGCGGAAGTGAAGTCAACAGGCCTTGGCAACAGCTTGGAATTGAGGGCAGGGAGGGCTGGGATGTAGTGAGGAGTCCAGAATGCCTCCTAGCTTTGGAGCTTGAGGGATGGGATGGTGGTGCCCTCTATAGTAATAGGGATATTAGGAAAAGGGAAGGGCTTGGGGGAAAAGATAATGACTTCCATTTTGGACAAGTTGATGTGGAAAGTTAATAAATACAAATATGCACAAAGTAGTTAAACACAGAGGTCTTTGAGAGGAAGGGCACTGGTATAGGGGGAGGGGGCTTTGTGAGCTGCCTCTGAAGCGAAGAGAGGGGCTCTGTGAAGTGTAGATAAGGAGGGAGTGCGTTCCAGGCATCTGGAACAGCCAGTGCAAAGGCATGGAGATGGGAGATGTAGGGTCAGTTGTGTGTTTGGGACAGAGAGGAGGCCAGTTTGGCTGGCTCTCAAGGAGGGTGAATGAGTACTTTTGAAGGAGGCTAGAAGGAGAGGTTGGGGCTGTGTTGTGCAGGGCTGAAAAAATTAAACAGAGGTGTTTTTATTTTATCCTAGAAGCAATGGGAGCCCTGGGAGGCAACTGGATGGGGTGTCACATGGTCAGCACAGCTATTAAAGAAAATCACTCTGGCAGCAGCCATGTATGGGATGGATTAGAGTAGGGAGAGACTAGAGGCAGGGAGGCCACTCAGGAGGCTGCTGCATTAATGGAGGTCAAAGGCAGTGAGGGCCTGAACTGGGCGGGGGGAGCAGGGAGGAGTGAACAGAAGGGGTCAGATGTGGGAGACCTTGGAATTTTTCTTCTGTGTGAGTACACCCTCCACTGATGCAGGTCTCAACCCTTCTACAACTTGGTAGAAGGTCCCAAGAGGGGCTGTGGCCCAAGAACTCGCCATTCACTCAGTCAGCGAGCATTTGTTAAGTCCTGCTGTGTGCCAGACACTGTTCCTGGTGCTGGGGGTATGAAGGCAAATTAAAACAATCCCTGCCCTCAAGGAGCATACTTTGTAATGGAGGAGACAACCTATGCATACACCAGTATACCCAGCACCATACAAGGTGACCGAGGGTGGGGTAAGGCACTAGAAGCTGGGGGTCAGGGATAGCCTCCTGAAGAAAGAAGGTAGGAACTTAGCTGAGCCCTGAAAGAAGCCAAGAGAGCTTGGAGGCTGAGGTGAGCAGGAATGGCATGCCAGGTGGGGGGGACAGCCAGTGCAAAGGCATGGGGAGGGGAAATGGAGTCATGTGTGAGGAACCATCAGGAGGCCATATATGGGCCTTAGCTGAGCAGAACAAAGGAGCATGTGGGTCAGTGTCCCTAGGAATGGTGGGAGCAGTCAGTCTCACCCTGTCTAGACAGTTCTGCAACCAAAGTAAGGCGCTGTAGGGCAAATGTAGCCCCATACCCTACTTGGTAGGTCTCATTTTGGCCCAAAGATCCAGTGCTGGAGGGATCCCCTCTGGGGCCCACTTTGTCATGTTCTCTTAGTATAGCTAGGATCCGACTCTGATGACAGCCTGTTTATCCTTCCCTTCAGGAGCCCAGAGCCACAGCCACACCATGATGCAGCGCTGGGGGACGTTCATGGCAGAATACGCAATGAGCCCTCCAAAAAGCTAAGTATTGTTCTTACTAACACTCTTCTGTCCCACTGCCTTTTTAGCAAAATTCCCAGGTTCCAAATGGCACCTGACACCCTATTTTGGTGTGAGAAGAAATGTTCTGAATCTGTGCCCTCTGGGAGAAAGAGAACAAGGAAGTCCTGAAAGACCCCTGCTGAGGTGAGTGTGGAAAAAAGCACCAGGAGGCCCAGAAGGCAGTGATAGCCCAGCTGTGTGGCGGGAAAAGGAGTGAATGAATCCAAGCATTTATTAAGCATTTCTTGTGTATCAGGCACTGTGCTCAATGCTGAGAATACAAATACAAGCAAGGCAGCCTCTGCCCTCACAGAGCTTCCATTCCAATGGGAGAAGACAAACACAGACAGGAAGCTAGAGGTGAAGAGGAGGGGGTGGGGCAAGGGGCCACGCACCCGGTGACGTGCTTGGGGAAGGCCTTTACCTTTTGTGGTGTGGTGTCTTGTTTTGGGCAAAGATGGCGGAAGAGGTTACCAGACAGAGCCCAGTGCCCCAGAAGGAAGAGAAGAAGGAGAAGAAAGAGAGCCTGAGTGCAGGGGGCATGGTTTGGCCGTGGCCCTTGAGTAGCCTACCTGGTTCTGCATGAGACAAGGTGAAAGGTCCCCATCAGAGCTCGTGCTTTATTCAGTAGGCATCAGGGAACTGTTGCTTGTGCCAGTGACAATGACCACGGAGGGGCAGAGGAAGAGAACTAAGGGACATGGGGTCCTGTGGCAAAGGGCAGCCCCAAGAGCCCCCTTCAAGGACCCCTAGCACTCACTAGTTGCGTAGACCAGGGATGCAATGATGGAAATGCCCATCTAGCACGTGAGGACGGGGGGATGGGGGGAAGATCATGAGTTCAGTTTTGGACAGGATGAGTTTCATATCTTCAGGACAACCGGTTTGAGATGTCCGTCAGGCAGTTGGAGATGAGAGACCAGAGGACAGCAGAGAGGCTGATGCCACACTGCTCCCAGCAATCACACTGCCGCTGCCCACCCCAACTGTCCTGTCGGTCTTCTCTGTGTCTTAGCACACATTGTTTGTTCCGTCTCCAGGGCCTACAAGAGGCCATTCCTAATTCTCCCAGTTCTTGGTGCACTGCTCTTCCCCACAACTCCTCTGTGCTAACACGGCGACCATTTGGGGACCCTCATGTGGGCTAACAGAATAAAATCACAGAATCCCAGAGCGACAAGGGACCTTAGAAGTTAGTGTAATTTGCTACAACATCCTTGGCTGTCACTTAGCCTTCCGTGGTAGAAATCTGCACCTCTGTAATTTCGGTACATTGCTTCCAGTGTTTTGCCTGGGGCCATTCAGAAGCTGTCTTCCATGTAACAGCTCTTCAGAAGTGTGAACTAACAAGATGAGGACCCCACCTCCATTTCCATCCTGGCTGCTTTCCGGGATATCATAATATCATAGATTGAAAACTGAAAGAGATCTTAGAAAAGCCATCTCGTCCAGTCCTCTTATTTTATAGGTGAGGAAACTGAGGCCTACAGGGACTTTTCATTATATCAGTTAGCCTCCCAGTTTGTCAATGCCCTTCCCAAAATGTGGTACCTTGGATGCAGGTACATATAAGGTGTTTTATTATAGAGAGCTGTGCTATGTTGTCTTAGCCTCTGATAGGGCTTTAAGCTCCAGGGGGGCAAGGTCTGTATCTTATCTAAACTTTGTGTCTTTCCTAGCACACACAGTGGTCTGCACACAGTAGGTGCTTAACAAGTACTTCTTGAATGAATGACTTGGTAATTGGAGGAAATCCCTTTCCGTTTAGTCCCCAAGAAGGCAGTGAAGCCAGTTTCACCTCCCAAATCTTGCCTAACTTCTTTATTTCTCTGTCATAATAATAAGAATAGTAATAGCTAACATTTATATAGCACTTAATATATGCCTAGCACTGTGCCAAGCACTTTGCAAATCTGATCTCGTTTGATCAATAACTCTGGGAGGGAGGTACTATTCTTGTTATCCTTATTTTACAGGTAAGGATAATGAAGCAAAGAGGGTGAAGTGACCTGCCCAGGGTCTCACAGCTAGCACCTGTCTGAGGTCACATTTGAACTTGGTTCTTCCTGACTGCAGGCCCCCTAGTCATCATCACAGATCTTTCATTTTCTCTTTCTTTCTAGTTTTTCATCCTTCCCTCTACTCATGCTATGGGGACCAAAGGAAAGGGCCATTCTGTCCAGGGCTTTGGGGGCTGGGAGGACCCAGAAGGGACAAGAGGCAAGAACTTGGGGATGGAGAGTCTCTCAGGGTGATTCTGAGGTCATTTGGGTTTCATTTTGCATTTCAGGTGACACAGCTGAGGCAGAGAACAAGGAGTTTGCTGCCAAGCAGAAGATGTGCACGGGATTTGACACCCAGACAACTATGTTCCCCGTTCCCCGGGCCCGTGACTCAGGAGAGGCCTCTGCATGTGAGGGCAGCTTAGAGAGCCCGAAGGAAGGCCCAGCAGGCACAAACATGGAAGAGAGAGGGGGCAGTCAGGTGATCACTAGTCAGAGAGCCTTGGAGGGCAGCAGTGACCCAGGCTTAAAAACTGAGCTGACATTTCAGAGAGATGCTGTGGAAGAGAAAACTCACACTTATGATCCATGTGACCCGAGCTTTAAACAAAAGTCAGAACTTAGAAAAAATCAGAGACTCCCAAGTGTGAAGAAATCCTATGAATGTAAAGAGTGTGGGAAAGCCTTCCGAGGGAGATCCAGCCTCATCGACCATCTTAGAATTCACAGTGGAGAGAAACCCTATGTATGTCTTGAATGTGGGAAAGCCTTCATGCAAAACTCAAGCTTTATTAACCATCGGAGAATTCACACTGGAGAGAGACCCTATAAGTGTACTGAATGTGGCAAAGCCTTCAGGCAGAGATCCAGCTTTATTAATCATAAGAGAATTCATAGTGGAGAGAAGCCCTACGAATGTAGTGAATGTGGGAAGACATTCAGGGGAAGCTCAGACCTTATTAAGCATCGTAGGATTCATAGTGGAGAGAAGCCCTACGAATGTAGTGAATGTGGCAAAGCCTTCCGTGGTAGCTCAGCCCTTCTGGAACATCAGAGAATTCACAGAGGAGAAAAACCCTACAAATGTCATGAATGTGGCAAAGATTTTAGGTGGAGTTCATACCTTATTCAGCATCAGAGAATTCACAGTGGGGAGAAACCTTACAAGTGCTTTGAATGTGGAAAAGACTTTAGGGGCAGATCTCACCTAATTCGACACCAGAGAATTCACACGGGAGAAAAACCCTATGGATGTAATGAATGTGAGAAAGCCTTCAGGGCTAGTTCAGATCTAATCCAACATCAGAGAATACACAGTGGAGAGAAACCTTATGAGTGCCATGAATGTGGAAAAGCATTCAGATTGATTTCAACATTTATCAACCATCAGAGAATACACAGTGGAGAAAAGCCCTATGAGTGTATCAAATGTGGGAAAGCTTTCAGAAGGAATGCATACCTTATTCGGCATCAGAGGATTCATACTGAAGGAAAACCTTACGGTTGTCATGAATGTGGAAGAGCTTTCAGAGGGAGCTCAGCTCTGATTGAGCATGAAAGAATTCACAGAGGAGAGAAACCCCACGAATGTCCTGAATGTGGGAAAGCCTTCAGGGCCAGCTCAGTCCTGATTGACCATCAGAGAATTCACAGTGGGGAGAAACCTTATGGATGTCATGAATGTGGGAAGGCATTTAGGTGGAGTTCAGATCTTATTCAACATCAGAGAATCCATAGTGGGGAGAAACCTTATAAATGTAATGAATGTGAGAAAGCCTTCAGGAGAAGTTCTGACCTCATTAAGCACCAGAGAATTCATAGTGGAGAAAAACCTTTTGAATGTAATGCCTGTGGAAAAGCTTTTAGTGGGAGTTCAAACCTTATTAGACATCAAAGAATTCATATTAGAGAATAATCCCATAAACTTAATGAATAGAGATAAGGATTGAATTTTTAATTTCAGTGGTATAGGGAAGTCCCAGGTGAGTAAACTCCCTCTACTGAAACACAATAGCACCTTCTCTGCAATTTACTAAATCTTAAGAGAGTTGCCTAAATCACTGAGAGATTAATTGATTTACCCAAGGTCACAGCCACGATGTTCGAGATGGACTTAAACCCAGGTCTTCCAGCTCTAGTCTATACACATATACATTGTGAGTTATTCCATCAGATATGTGGCTTTTTTACATTTGGGGTCAGGAAGACAAAGTGAAATCCTGACTTACTAGCTCTGTGGCCCTGGGCAAGGCATTTCACTCCTGTCAGCCTCAGTTTCCTCATCTGCAAAATGAGGGTGTTAGATTTGGTGACCTCTAGACCTAGGATCCGATGGGATTAGAGTCCGTTCATTAAACAAACATTTGCTAAGCCTCTAACGTGTACAGAACAGTTCTAGACCCGAGAGATTCTAAATGAGGATTTGGCACTTACATGACTATAGGGAGATACGGCATATAACATAGAGAACTGTAATACATGATGATGACCTCAGTTTGGAGAGGGTTAGCCACCAAGGGGTGTGTGTGTGTGTGTGTGTGTGTGTGTGTGTGTGTGCGCTCTTGTGTTCGAGTGACTATAGCAGCTCATTAAATGTACTAAGGTATGGGAGGGTCATGCATCAGAAGAAGAGGGCAGGAAAAATGGCATGAACAATGTCCATACTGTTGAAGTGCCAGTGGATGGGAGAGGTATGAAGCGCACATGACCTCCCAGTGTAGAGATGTGTTGGCATCTGAGCCTCTGGAGATTTGGAAAAGCTGGACCAACATCTTTGTAACCTTTCCGTATATCTCTTAACTGTCTAAGAAAAGAGCACTTAATAAAAAGTGTTGAGTTCCAACATTCCTGGTATTCTGTGGTCTTGTAAACTATATCATGCTTTCTCAGAATCTTTTCCCAAGATTAGCTGTGCTCAACAACTTGTTTGACATCCTAATTCAGTGTGTTGGATACAACACTGGCCCTGGAGTCAGGAGGATCTGAGTTCAAATCTGACCTCAGACACTTGACACTTACTAGCTGTGTGACCCTGGGCAAGTCACTTCACCCTGATTGCCTCACCAAACAAACAAACAAAACCATCCTAACTCAGAAGCCTGTTCTGTTTGACAGTGGTGTGGAATGGGTGGATAGAATTCCTCAACTTCTCTCTCTGAAGAGCGCCATCTTGGAAATGGAAGACTAATAACAACAGTCCCCATTTCGATGGCACTTAGAGGTTTATGCACAGGCAGCTTGGTACACATGGAAAGGGCTGGATTTAGAGAGAGCTCATCTCAGCCACTTATTAGCTGTGTGACCTTTGGTAAGACAATTAACCTCTCTGAGTCTGTTTCCTCATCTGTTAATTGGGGACAATGGTTGTAGAGCACTAATGAGATAACATGTCAAGTATTTTGCAAGCTTTACACTAAGGCCTAGACATCATCTCAGAGAGGTATGATAACTTGTCTAGGAACACACACTCTATATAGTCTCAATACTGGGGGAGAAAAGTTAAAACTACCAGCATGAAAAAGAAAGAAATACATAGGGTCGGTCATGGCAACAAATGCTTAACACCTACTGTGTGCCAGGCACTGAGTAGGGATAAAAAGATGACAAAGATAGTTCCTACCCTCAAGGAGCTTACACTCTAAGATGAGAATGCAAAGTATTTACAAATACATCTGATAAAGGGAGAATGTGATGCGGGCAAAGATGAGATACAGAGGAAGTGGGCCAGGAGGATCTGAGGAGAGGGCTTTCAGCTGAGGAAAGGGAGGGTTCAGAGGATGCTTTATTAAAGAAAAAGCCATTTCACCAGGCAGAGGTAACAGGATAAGCTGGAGCATGTGCAGAGGCAGTGAGACCATGGCCCAAGGCATGTAAGGATCAGTTGATGGAGTGGGAATACTTAGCTTGACTCCACATAGTCTTGGGGCAAGAGCAGGCTCTGAGGAGCGATGGGATTTGTTCTGTTTCACCCTAGAAGGCAAAAGCAATGGAGGATGTTATAAAGGAGATTAGGCCTGAGACCTCGCCAACCTTCCCTTTCTGGAATGGCCTGCCTCAGGAGCAGGTAGCTTCCCCTTTCCTCAAACAGAGAAGTCTAAGGTCACTTTCAGCTCTTTAATCCTATGGGTCACACAGCTAAGAAGTGCTGAAGGCAGGATTCTGACCTCACGCCTCTCTGTACTCTAATCTTCCTCTGGTGCTAGTCTAGGAGATCAGTTAGGGAAGAAGTGACAAAGCTGGGGAGGATTGTTCTGACCTGGGCCTCAGGCAGATGGATCGACCAAGAGCCAGTGAGAGGACCGAAGTGTCTCCTGCCAATCTGAATTTGATGTAGACCTGCTTCTCTTCCTCACTCACCAAAGCAGGGCCCTCTCTAGGCTCCTGTGCTCTCAATGTCCTGCAGATCTTGGACCCTCAGCATATTCTCTTAGTCCAGCCAGGAGGCCAGGTCCAGTTTAGAGACTGAAAATCCTGGGCAAAGGAAGGAAGTGGAATTTTCATTCACTCACTCAAAAAAGATGAACATTATTGTTTCAGGGCTGCACAAAGAGACATAGGAGATAAAACTCAGTCCCTACCCTCAGTAGTTTACACCGGTAGGAGAGATACAAATGGGGCTTCACTGATGGAAGGAACTGCCAGTAACAAAGCTCCCTTTATCAATGGGAATTTGCAAAGGCTCTTAGTTTGGGGGGATTGCCTGGGGTGCTGAGAAAGGCAGCGATTTTAAGTCAATTAGTTAAATTGATTACCCCACTGTCATGTAACCGGTATGTGTAGAGTGGACAAGAGCCCAGGTTTTCCTAACTACAAGGTCAGCTTCCTACAACACCCTGCCTCTAAGAGTGAACAGAAAACTTACCAACCACTTGTGAGCAAAGATGAGCAAGACACGTGCCCTGCCCTCAGAAGTCTTATGCTACGTGACAAGGGGAGAGCCAAGGACGAATACAGCTGCAAGTCACCAAACCCTGGAGTCTCAGTTTCCTCATTTATAAAATGGGGATAATAATATTCTCCCTATTATGCTCAGAGAATTGTGTTTAATTCAACAAACATGGATTAAGCAAAGCCTGAGCCTTTGGGGAAAAATAACGAGTTTGAAGAAAATCTAGTATCTGCCCTCATGGAGCTTGACGTTTTGGGGGGGGGCGGGGTAAGACACACAAACAGGTGACTCACGTTGTTCACCTGAGGTCCAGAAGTGACTTGCTAACTTGAGCTGGACCCTCTACAAAATGTCATCCAGCTCCTTGGGGTTGAGGATGCTGGATTTGAGTTTACAAAAATAAACAAAGCAATTCTTTGATGCAAAGTGTCACATTTGTCTGGACTGAATGAGGTTTTAAAGGTCATTGTGGGGGAGGGGAGGCACACATCTAGGTGGCACAGTGGATAGAGCACCAGCCCTGGAGTCTCAAATCTGGCCTCAGACATGTGACACTTAGTAGCTGTGTGACTCTGGGCAAGTCACTTAACCCCGATTGCCTTGCCAAAAAACCCCAAAAAGATGATTACAAGGGAAAAGAAATGGCAATTAGCAAATGACACTATTTCAAACTCTTCCAGTTCTCCAGAAGGATCCTGTCAGATCTGTCAGGGTCCCCAGTCATCAGAAATAAATCATAATGTCCACCCTGTCTCCAAGGCCCTGCAGGCCTGGGCATGTCCTCTGCCCTCTCACCGCCCTCCCTCTCCTCTCTTCATCTGCCGAATGAAGGGGAAGGCTCCAAAGACCTTCGAGATTCTAACATTCCACAAACCACCTTCTAGAGCTGGAAGGACACTCAAAGTCCATCCAGTCCAACTCTATTCATTTCACAGTTAAGGAAATGGAGGCCCAAGGGGGATAAGTGACTGGCCAAGGTCACACAGGTAGCAAGTCCTCTGATTCCGGAGCCCAGGGATCTTTCTTTAAGAGAGTTGGATTTGAATTTAGAGGACTTGGGTTCAAATCTCACCTGCCTCTGACACTTACTACCTCTGTGATCATGAGCAAGTCACTTGGTTCCATGGGCTTCAATGACCTCATCTGTGAAATGGGAGAGTTGAACTAGATGTCCTTTTTTTATTATTATTATTATTTATTTTTAGTTTTCAACATTCACTTCCCCAAGATTTTGGGTACCAATTTTTCTCCCCATCTTGCCCCTCCCCCCACCCCAAGATAGCATGCATTCTGAATACACCTTCCCCTAATCTGCCTTCCCTTCTATCACCCCTCCCCCCTTCTCTTATTCCCCTTCCCCTTCTATTTTCCTGTAGGGCAGGACAGATTTCCATGCCCCATTGCCTGTATATCTTATTTCCCATGAACTAGATGTTCTTGAAAGGCTCTTCTGGTGCCAAATACATGAGCCTGTGAATTACACTATGACACACTGGGAGGTCTATACAAAAAAGTCGAGATTTCGCAGGAAGCATATACTCATTAGGACTGGACAGGAGGAGAAATCAAGGAACACTTCATGGAGAAGGCTTTTATGGTGGATATGATGGGGTGCTCGGGCCCCAGCCTTAAGATCACATCTCTGGAAGCCTCCTAATTTCTCAGTAAGTCCCTGTCCTGTGAGAAAATGTCTCTTGTTGCAGAACACATTCTCTAATCAAAACAGAGAGGGGTCCCTGGCTGACCCAAGGACTCTCCTCCAGCCAGATCCCCAAGGTCCATGCCTCTGACAACTCCCTCAATGTCTGTATACTCCCTACACTTTCCCATCCATAGCTCCCAAAGACACCTGGACCTTTAGGTTACCTCATCAGTGTCCCTGCCATTCCTTCCCCATGCCCTTTTCCATATAAGCCCCAGTACCATCCTTACTCTCTGGAAGGTTCTATAAGGACCCTTGCCTGCTTTTGCTAAAGCGTTTCAATACATTTTTTGCCACCTGACTAAGAGAAGGCTTGAGTGTGTGAATTCATTCCAGGCAACTCTGTCTTGGCATTGTTAGGGTCCCAGCACCCCCAAACCTTGTCGGATAGGCAAGTGCAACTTGGTGGTTCCTTGGAGTCAGGGAGACTTGAGTTCAAATTCAGCTTCAGACACTCCCTAGGTATATGACCTTGGGTAAGTCACTTCGCCTGTCTGCCTAAGTGTCTTCATCTGTAAAATGAGGATCATAATAACATCTACCTCCCAGGGTTGTTGTGGGTCACAAATGAGATAATAATTGTAATGCACTTAGCACTGTGCCTGGCACATACAAATGTCAGCTTTTTTTTTTTAATATCTGAACCAAGTACTGCCAGTTTATTAATCTACGTTATTAATCTTTAGGCAATTAAGTGGTGTGGTTGATAAGAGTGCTGGATTTGGAGTCAGAAAGACCTAAGCTCAAGTTCTATCTCAGACAGTAACTGTGTGACCCTGGGATAGTCACTTTCCCTCTCTCAGGCTGTAATAGGAGGTAACAATATCATCCACCTCCCAGACTTGTTAGGATTATGTAACATGTAAAGTGCTTTGCAAATCTTGAAGAGCCATACAAACATCCGCTAGTATTCACTTTACAGGTGAGGAAACTGAGGCCCCAGGAGCATAAGTGATTTGCCCAAGGTCACACAATGGGAAGGTTTTTTTTTTTTTTGTTTTGTTTTTTAGGCAATTGGGGTTAAGCGACTTGCCCAGGGTTGCACAGCTGGTAAGCATCAAGTATTTGGTCTGAGGCCGGATTTGAACTCAGCTCCTCCTGACTTCAGGGCCAGTGCTCTATCCACTCCGCCACCTAGCTGCCCCACACACAATGGGATTTGACTCGAGATTTTATTCAGTGCACAGTACAAGCAGCCATTATTACCACATATGGGTCCAAGAAACTTTTTGATATCTAAAAAGGTTAATCAAGAAGGACAGGAATCGAAAGAACGCTGATTTGGAGTCAGAAGCTCTGCGTTAGGATGCTGACTTTGACCTTCATTTATGTGACTTTGAGCAAAGCACTTAAACTCTGTATTTGGGGGGCAGCTAGGTGACGCAATGGATACAGCACCGGCCCAGGATTCAGGAGGACCTGAGTTCAAATGTGGCCTTAAACACGTAGCACTTACTAGTTGTGTGACCTTGGGCAAGTCACTTAACCCCATTGCCTCGCAAAAACAAACCAACAAACAAACAAACAAACAAAAAAACCCACCTCTGTATTTGGGCTCATTTCCCCCTCTGTAAAAAATTAAGGGTCTGGATAAAGTAATCCCAACGTGCCCTTTAATTCTCTGCTCGTCTATAACCTCTAATGATAATTCTCTAATTCTCCCTACGAGGCCTGGGCTTTTTATCTATGAAATGAGGGGTGGACTCCATGTCCTTTCCAGCTTTAATGCTCTGTGACTCAGCGTGTCTCAGATTCTACATCCCAACTTGACCTGAGGCACAGAGACCTCGTCCGATCAAAGAGCCAAGTAATCTGGCCTAGAACCCCAGACCACCTAGTGTTACACTGTCATTTTACAGAGGGAGAAACTAAGCTTGTAAGGGAGGCAGGAGTTCGAAGAGAACCCTAAGTCAGCCCACTGGGCGGCTGGGAGCAGGGAGGGCGGCTCCGAGATGCCAGCCCGCTCGGATTCCAGACCCGGCCTGGCAAAGGGTTAGTGCCCTTCGCTGGTTCACACACAAATACCGAAAAATCAGCGGCAGCGCCTGAAGACGACGAAACAGCTGCGCCACGAACTTCCGGCGGAAGAGGAAGGAGCCCTTCCGGCGAGGCCGCTCTAGGCTAGCCAAGAGGAGCGCGCGTCTCGTTGGTGCGCGCTCGCGCGACTGCGCATGAGCGGGGCCGTTGTGGCTGCGCAGAAGCAGCTTCCTTCTGGGTCTATGGTTCCTACGCGTGGCCGCACTAGCCTCTCCCTTCCGGATGGCGGATGGGGCAGGGTGAGGAGGCGGGACTTCCGGCGACTCGGAGGACTCCGGGGCGGAATTGGCTCCGCTCGAGCTGCCCCAAAGCCTGTGCCCTCATAGATCCCTGAGGGCACTCGCTTTCTCGCCCCGCCCCCCCTCACCAGTTTTACCTTATTTACAAGGGGGCAAACTGAGACCCAGAGGACGAGCCTGTAAAGTTATATCGTGAGGCTCGTCCAATCCTCCGTTACCACCCTGGGCGCCACCCCCCCCCCCCCCCCCCCCCCCCCCCCCCCCCCCCCCCC
>NW_020944046.1:178939-228434 GCF_900497805.2 Vombatus ursinus | reverse complement strand
CACACACATGCACACACAGCACACACACGCACACACAGCACACACACACGCACACACAGCACACATACACAGCACACACACACAGCACACACACGCACGCACACACACGCACACACAGCACACACGCACACGCACACACAGCACACACACACACAGCACACACACAGCATACACGCACACGCACACACAGCACGCACACGCACACACACAGCATACACGCACACACACAGCACACACAGCACACACACGCACGCGCACACACGCACACACACACAGCACACACACACGCACACAGCAGACACACACACACACAGCACACACACACGCACACACAGCACACACACACGCACGCACACACACGCACACACAGCACAAGGCAGCCTTGTGTGACATCGTATGCAGCAAAGGGTTGCATTGGCTGCTCCCCAGATCCATTCGCTTCCTTTTCCTGCTTCCTTCAGGTTTTTCATTTGCATCTTTGTAGTCTCGGTGGATGTACTTGTGGTTCTGCTTTCTTCCCTGCGCATCATTAGCTGCTTCTTATTGGAACTTACTCAAACGGGGGGGTGCTGATGAGGCAGAGGCTTCCATGAAGTCCCACTGGCCTTCCGCTTAAAGCCCAGCTCCTTGGGAGAGAGCCTGGGTCCCCTGTTTCTGCCTTCCCCCTGAACCAAGCAAGTCCCCTTTGTTTGCCCACTTGTGGGTGCCCAGCTCCTTCCCCAGAGCCTAGCTGCTTCCTCAAAGATCTGGGGACGCCCTGGGTCACGGTAGGCTGAGGGACCATAGAATGGACCTTTCTCCAAGGGTCCTCCAATGGGGATGCCATGGTAAGTCCTTCTCTCTCCCCAAACTCACCCAAGTCTTTCCAATAACTAATAGCCATAGTATTAGATGAGATTTAGCGTCGGGATTGTCCTTAGCAAACATCTCATCCAAGCCACTCATAGGGATAATGAAGCCCAATGTGACACAGATACCCAGGGCCAAGGCCAGCATTTGGACTTGGGCCTCCAGTGGCCAGCCACTGAGCAGAGCGCTTTACAAACGAGCCAATCTGCGAATTTGATTATGGCTCCAAATCCAGTATACACACTGCCTCACTCTAAGCACTTACTCTAAATTAGACAATTCTTTGTCTGGATAGAGACAAAATGGAGAAAAAATGGCTGTTCTGAAGGAGTTCATATACTACGGAAGGGGGGAGACACAACATCAATGCAGGACAATTTAAGAAGGGAGAAAATACTCACACCTAAAGGAATCAGGAAAGGCTTTCCATAGCAAGGAGCATCCCAGCTGAAGCTTGAATAGCAGTAGTAGTAGTAGCAGTACTAGTAGTAACAGCAGCTAACAGTTCTATAGTGCCAGGCACTGTGCTAAGTGTTTTACAATTATTCTCTAATTTGATCCTCACAACAACCCTGGGAGGCAGGTGCTGTTATTATTCTTATTTTACAGGTGAGGAAACTGAGACAAAGAGGGTGAAGTGATTTGTCTAGGGTCACACAGATAGTATCTGTCTGAAAACAGATTTGAACTCTGGTCTTCCTATCTTAAGGCCCAGCGTTCTGTCCACTTCAACACCCTAGGTGTCCAGGGGTCCAACAGGTGGAAATGTATTCCAGGCGCAAGGGAGAGGCTGTGAAAACACATGGAGGTGGGAGCTAGAACTCTGAATTCAAGGAATAGTTGGTCAGTCAGTCAACAAACATTTGTTGAGCACCTACTATGTGCCAGACACTGTGCTAAGCACTGGGGATACAAAGAGAGGTAAAAAAAAAAAAACCCAGTCCCTAGGGCAGCTAGGTAGCGCAGTGGATAGAGCTCCAGCCTTGGAGTCAGGAGGACATGAGTTCAAATCCGGCCTCAGACACTTGACACTTCCTAGCTGTGTGACCCTGAGCAAGTCACTTAACCCCATTGCCTAGCCAAAAAACAAACAAAAAAACCAGTCCCTGCCCTCAAGGAGCTCAGAATTTAATGGGGAGATGACATGCAAACAACTATATAGAAACAAGCTAAATACAGGATAAGTAGGAAATAATTAAGAGAGGGAAGGCCCTGGAATTAAGAAGCACTGGAAGAAAGGCTTCCTTATAGAAAATGAGATCTTAGCTGGGACTTACAGGAAGCCAGGGAAGTCAAGAGAGAGTAGGGACAGTATTTCAGGCCTGGGGGACAGCCAGAGAGAATGCCCAGAGCCAAGAGATGGAGGGGCTTGTTTATGGAACAGCCAGTCCTTGGTGGGGAGTAGGGCGCAAGAGGACTGGAAAGAGAGGAGGGGGCAGGTTATGAAGGGCTTTGAATGTCCAATAGCGAGCATTTTGTATTTGCCACTGGAGTTTATTGAGTAGGGGGGGTGATGTTGTCAGACCTGCACTTTAGGAAGGTCATTTTGGTGGCTGATGGATTGGGTTAGGGTTAGGGTTAGGGTTAGGGGAGAGACTCCAGGCAGGTATTCCAGGTATGAGATGAAGAGGGCCTACACCAGGGTGGGAGCAGTGTCAGAGGAGACAAGAGGGGAATGTTTGAGAGATACTGCAAAGGTGAGATCGACGGGCCTTGGCCACGGCTTGGATATGGGGGGTGAGAGAGGAGTCCAGGCTGACTCCTCGGGTGAGGGCCTCAGGGACCAGGAAGACAGTGTTGCCCTAGTGATAGGGGAGGTTTAGAGGGGATGACAACAAGTTCAGATGAGTTGGCTCAAATGCAGAGTGCCTGCAAGAGAATGAGGTTCGAGCAGCCTGGACAGATAGGCCAGAACAGACACTGAGGAGTCTGGTTTTTTTTTTGTTTTTTTTTTTTTTAGTAAAACACTTTATTTTAAAAAGTTTTCTGAAATCCTTCAATCCTCCTGGTGTTACGTTTACAATCTTCCTCCCCTTGGAACCTTCCTTTATCAGCATAAAAAGAGTTCAGCTTTGACAACATTCAGAACCCATGGGCCCCCTTGCTTCCTACAGATAAAGAGATCTATCTGCTAGTCTTTGTCTGCACAAACATGCCCATTGCACTCACGGGAGCTGGTATTGTGTCCAATCTCCTTATTAGACAAAGGGAAAACTGAGGCTGGGAGAGAGGAAGCAATTTCAGATCAGAACTTGACAGAAATAGAAGGGTTATATATGGAAATGGTTTTTTTTGGGGGGGGGTCTGTCGGAGGAGGGTGTTTATTAAGCTCAGAATTTAATAATAGAGCAATTTAAAAAGAAGTAGTAGGGACATTAGAGAAAATTGGGTCCAGCTCCTTCATTTAACAGTTGAGTGAACTGATGGGATTTGCCCAAGGTCACACAGTTAGCTAGTGTTGTCCCACTGTCAAGGGGCAGGCATCCCGGCCTGTTTTAACTCCCGGTGACCCAAGTTCAGACCTGTTGGAGACAGCTTTGATAACCCTTTCCTTCAAATGTACTTTTATCTCCTACGATTTGGAACATGATCTGCTTATACACCACTCATTGTGTACTTTCTGACAGGCCCAGAAGGTTCTCTCCAGGTTTCAAGGAGGTGGGTCCAAGTGCTATTGTCTGGGTTTTGGTGTTCCCACTGCCTATGCCCTTTATATTTTTTTCAGGACTTGGTTTGTGAAGGGCTGTCCTGGAGCCCCAGTGCACAGAGCTAGGAGCAAGCAAGGAGGCAGCTTGTGGTTAAATTTAAGAACACATTTTTAAACCTGTTACATTAAAAATAGCAGGAGTAACTCCATTTTGCCTTTATCTGCCATTCTGTGAAGTTAAGTTCCAACTTCTTTTAAGTCATCTAATCACAGGAAAGTCAGAAGACTAACACCACCCCCCTCTTGCCTCAGTGCTTCCCAATCTTCTCCACCAATCAGGAACAAGGTGGCTCAATCCCTACATCCTGTTCTTTACTCCTTTAACTCAAGATTAACTGTGTAGAAACCAAAGTTCTAGGTCCTCACACAGACTGAGAGCCTTGGACCAGATTTGCTTCTGCAGCTGCATGCACTGCTAAATATGCTTGCTCTACTGTGTCCATTAAATGCTACACCTGTGTGTAACTGTTCCTTTCCCTAGACCCAGTAAGACACTGCACTAACACAGGTAGAGATGGAAAGGAGAGAGGCATAAGCAGGTGCCACCATTCGTGTAGGGGCAGCTGCTAGAATCGTAAACCAGGCATTGAGGAGGAAGTCAATGGCCTCTCATTGGGCTAATCAAACCAAACTATAAAGATGACAGCACATGTCAAATAAGAGTCATCCAAAATGACTAACATAGGGGCAGCTAGGTGGTTCAGTGGATAGAGCACCAGCCCTAGAGGCAGGAGGACCTGAGTTCAAATCCAGCCTCCGACACTTACTAGCTGTGTGACCCTGGGCAAGTCACTCAACCCCAACTGCCTTGCCAAGAAAAAAAAATGACTAACATATAAAATAAGGAGGCATTGGTCCTGAGAAGAGGCATAAAATCCCAATTGATGAGAAAGTGATAAGCTTCCTATAGCAAGTGTTAACGAAATTGGAACATGTGCATCTTAGTACCAAGCATTTATATTGGGGAATGGCTGAACAAATTATGGTATATGAATAACAGAATATTATTGTTCTATAAAAAAAATGGTCAAATGGACATCCCATTGCTCCTACTTCTGCTTTGTCAAAGGAGCAGAACACTAGCAGACAGAAGTTTCATTTAAACTAGAGGTGGCAAAGTGATCGAGGCCTGAACCAGATTAACAAATATTTAACAAAATAAAATAAAAATGCACTCGAACATTTGTTTGAAACCCAGCTGTTCTGCTTATGACTTGCATGACTTTTGACCATGATGATCTAGCTCTGGGCCTCTTTCCTCAATGATAAAACTAGGGGCTTGGGATAAACAAGGTCTACCCCTAACCTTGCTTGAACTCAGTCCTCTGGTCTTATGTCTCATCTACTCCAGCTCCAAATTTCCATCCAATTTTCCACTGCTTAGAGACATGACATTAATATCCTCAAATATACTTCAGTAAGAAGCCAGGACATTTCTTTCTTTTCATTGATATCTGTTCTCCTGTTGCCAGACTGAATCTCTGGGCCCTGAGAAACCCTGAAAGGCTAGCTCAGTCCCAGAAGGAACATCTATCCTAGGGCTCCTCCTGCTAGGACTGTCCAGAGAAAACCAAGAAGAGCTCTAGGCACTGATGGACAGTGGAGTGAGCAGGACCAGGACAATGTATTGGTTATGCCTCCAAGGTTCATGTCAGCTGCAAATCAAAAAAGGTACAGAATGAAGGATACATTTTGTTTGTTCAGTTGAGAGGAAAAGGGAAAGAAAGTGCTTGTTAATGGGGAAAAAATAATAAACTGAAACAGAAAGTGCCCTGGATTTCACAAGAAGACCTGGTGTTTTTGTTTGTTTGTTTGTTTTTTGTTTTGGTTCTGGGTGAAGCAGTTGGGGCTAAGTGACTTGCCCAGGGTCACACAGCTAGTGAGTGTTATGTGTCTGAGGTCAGATTTGAACTCAAGTTCTCCTGACTCCAAGGCAGGAGCTCTATGCACTCTATCCACTGCTTCACCTAGCTGCCCCAGGAGTACAGCATCTTTAAAACTTCCCCCAAATATTTTATCTATGGAATAATTTCCTTGATGCCAAGTCCTTAACATATAAATCCCTTCCTCTCAATTAGCCCATTGGGACTTCTTTCAAATGTAGCCTTGTAATTTTGTAAGTGTAGGATTTTGCAAACTCAGTGTTTTGTCTCTTTGATTAAATTTGTTTCCTTGGGGGATGTATGAGATTATGACTGCTTAACTCCATTTGTTCAACTTTTAAGACACTGCAGGAAGCAGGGGATTATGGATCTGTCTTTCCTTCAGCTTTTATGGCCTAAGAAGAATCTGAGATTGCAATATGTGAAAGAATTAGAATTTTGTCTGTAAGAGGACTTATTCGAATCCTACTCTGGGTTCAGGTTTATTTTTTTTTTTTTTTGGTCTGAGATCAAACCTATGCTTAAGTGTAATCAAACCTAGGTTCTTACCTCTAGAATTTCTGCATTGTCATAGATATATTTTGGCAAGCATTACCAACCACATTTCTCACATAACAAATTTGACAACCATGAAGGGATCGGCAGGAAGGTGGAAAAGCCTGGGGCTTCCACTTCAGAAGGTCTCCTGTGTGCACAAGGTTATATTTACCTTGGAGATTTTGAAGGGGAAAACCCAGTCTGGGCCGTGCACTCTCCTTCTAACAGGAGCAGGCTGCTGGGGTCATACTCACCAGTCCTCGGAGCCCACCAGGATAAACACAGAGACGAGCCGATCAGGAGGTGCAAGCACTCGAACTTTATTCAGAGACCATCACAGCAAGGCCAAGCAGGAAAGCAAGAGCAGGAGCAAGAGAGAGAGAGCACGCTCTGATCCCTACCGCCCCTTATATACCTTCCTAGCCCCTCCTCCTCAGCCCGCCTACTAGTGATTGGTTGTAGGATCAGATACCGGAAGGGGATGTCTGGGGTTAGCACTGCACCAAGGGAGAGGACGTGACAAAGGAAGCTAGGCCCAGATACCGGAAGGAGGCGTCTGGGGTTAGCGCTGCACCTAGGGAGAGGACTAGACAAAAGGGAGCTTGTTCTCTGCCGTCCCACTCCCACGTGGCACAGCCCCCTGCCTCAGGAGCACATGCTCCAGCTACTTCCCTGTATCCTGTTCCTACCCCAGTTCACCACAACTCCACATGGCACAGCCCCCTGCCTTGGGAGCGTCAGCTCCGGTTACTTCCTAATATCTTGTCCCTGCCCCATCTTGCCACAACCCCCACGTGGCACGTAGTCAACATCAGACAATCCCTCACACCAGTCGAGTCATAAGACTGTTGTCCAAAATCACAGAAAGGCAGGCAAGGCTGGCTTCTGTGTTATGTCCCGTGCACTTCTGTGTATTGTTCCATATTTTTGGTTTTTGTCTCTTGCATTTCAATAATCAGTCTGTTGAAATTGGGGGTGCTTCATCTGGTAGCTTCCCAGACATTCTTATGGACATGGCACTGTGATTCAGGTGTCGAAACCAAGGGTTGGACAGAAAAACTCTAGATTGTAACAGGCAGGACAGTTTTAATAAACCTTGTGCCCTGTTTGCTTCCTTTTTCTGCAGGCACATAACCAAGAGCCTTATCTGTGTTGTGGCCATCGTCTGTGATTCCACCCTGGTAGGCTGTGGTGGCATGGTTGTGGTTCAGTGGCTCAGGTCTGGTATAATGCACTGCAGTTGGCTATTCAGAGAGCCCCTTTCCAGTCTGGCTCTGGTAAGAATACACATGTGGCATATACCTCAGCATCCTATGGAGGATGGGCAGAAGCCATCTGTTTACTGTCTCAGTGATCTATGTGCCACAACCACCAACCAAGCTTTGGACTGACATAAACATTTCTTTTGAGGGTTCTGTGAGTTTGATCCAGTGAGTTCATTTCCGTGAATTGGTTTCTAATTTGGCTCCAAAATAATTCTCCTTTTGGGTCCCTCAGATTCTAGTTTAAATATTCCTGGTAAAAAAAGGTTGACTTTGAAGTATGGGATCCAGTCAATCTGTTTCTTTTAAAGACCCCCCCCCCCGCCATGGGTTGTCTCCTGGCGAATTGGGAAAAGATTCCTTTCAAGGAATTCAAATTATCTAAAGCTTAGTTTTAAAACCTGTGAGAAGGTTTGGACAAGATTAACGTGAAGGGGTAGATGTCCTTGGCCCTGACAAGGATCCTGTGACTTTAACACTCTGGCTGGCTTTAGATTGGCTGTAGAAAACGAATACCTTTATCAAATATCTTATGGACACACTTGGGAAGATCCTGAAAATCCAAAGTGCTGCCCTAAAATTGAAAAACAGG
Organism: Vombatus ursinus; assembly: GCF_900497805.2. Lineage (NCBI taxonomy): Eukaryota > Metazoa > Chordata > Mammalia > Diprotodontia > Vombatidae > Vombatus > Vombatus ursinus. The sequence continues at coordinate 220,604 of NW_020944046.1, read as the reverse complement.
CTGCCCAACCATTGGTTTTGATTCTCATCTCTACAGGCTTTGATCATCAGAAAGCCCAACCTCCTCATGCAGGTGAGGAGCTTGGGTCCTGGCCCCAGCTGCAGCCACAATACACTCCCCTAACTGTTCCCAAGAAAAGTGGGGAGAGCAATAAACTGCAGCAACTTTAGGGAGCTTAGAATGAGGGTGAAGCTTATGCTGATGCCACTCATTTGGTATTAGCCTCTTCTATGTGGCCTGGATCACAGCAGATGGTCATTTAAAAAAATAAAATCTTGCATGACTTTCAGTTAATTAATATTGGGCAGATAGGCGGCTCAGTAGATACAGCTCTGGGCCTGGCCATCAGAAAGACCTGAGTTCAAATGCAGCCTCAGACACTTACTAGCTGTGTGACCCTGGGCAAGTCACTTAACTGGTTTGCCTTAATCCACTGGAGAAGAAAAAGGCAAAGCACTCCAGTATCTCTGCCGAGAAAACCCCATGGGCAATGAGGTTCATGGGGTCATAAAGAGTGGGATACCACTGAAAGACTCAACAACAGTCTACCTAAAACAGCTTGCCATGCTCTCTGTGATGTACTACAATTCTGATTCGAATAGGAAAAACTGAAAGACTGTCTCTTCTAGATCTCAACCCTGGCCAGTTTGAGATAGCTGAGATGAAGACAGGTAAGAAAGAAAAGAAATCTCTTCCCTAGTTTGCAGAAATGTATGGTATTGTAAACTCATTAGAGACTAACTGTAACTGAAATATAATCTTTACCGCCAATTTCCAAATTATTGTTTGAATGATTTTGTAAATGATAAAATATATTCATGGATTTTTTTAGGTGGGGAAAGGAGGAGGTTTGCAGCTTTCTAGGACTAAGATTCCAGGCAAACAGCAATTAAGACTTTTTTTTAACCACTCTTTCCCTTGGAGGGCCTAAGAAAGCCTTAAAGAAGAAAAAAAATGTTTGCAGTCTGCAGCGTTTAGGCTTTATTGGTGAAAATTTAATCTTAGAAGGATGTTTTACCTTACCACTGCATTTTCTTCTGCGAATGATTCCAACAGAACTTAATTGTTTTCAGGAGTGGGGAACCTGCCGCCATGAGGCCACATGTGGCCTTTTGACTGAATCCAAATTTGTTGTGTAATCTTAAGGATCTAGAAGGCCATGTGTGGCCTCAAGGCGGCAGGTTCCCCACCCCTGGTTTAGATAAATTAGAAGCAAAGTCAGCTAAAAGAAATTGAAATGGACTATGAGACTTGAAATGTAAAAGTTTTGCAATTAATTGGTACAGTATAAGAAAATTTGTACAGGAGAGATTCAGTGGACTTGTGAAGCTGGGATATGAGTGGAACATGAAGATTATATGGTAATCAAGAAAAGTACAAAGGTAAAGTGTAGTATTGCATAGAGGGTCACAAGAAAGGGGCAGTTTTGAAGTTTGTAAGGCTTTACTCAAAGTCCAGTGTTGGGGAAAAGGGAGAAGGTTTAAGTAAATCTGGGTGGAAATGGAAAGAAAATTGGAGTCCCTTTGAACCAACACCGTGTGAATAGAGGGTTTGGAGTTTGGGAAAGAGAGGTTTGAGGAAGATTTTTATTTTTTTAAATCTCATTGAGATAAGAAAGAGATGGGAAGTTTTTTGGAGACATGCCTGTTAGCAATTTGAGATTGACAATATTTAATCAGGTTAGAACATTTACCAAATAGAAACTATACTAATAACTTTGCAGCATGGTATTATTTGAGTATAACATTCTAAAATTCTGTTTTGGTATAAAGGTGTTCCAATATTTGTGTGGGGGAACATATATTCAAAATATCATTGTTCGCAATGGCCATATTTTAGGAGAACCTCATGGCCCCCAAATGAAGGGAATAAGAATGTGAAACAACTCCCATAAATCCTTGGAGCTAACTGAAAGCAGTGGGCCCCATAACTGGGGTGCTGGCAGCTAATGGCCCCTGGGAAAATTGAGATTTTGAATGATACTATTTGTGATTTAAAAATCCAGATTTGATTTGATTTTGTCCTAAAATTAAATTATAATGTGGTCACATTTAAAGTGAGATGTATTATTCTATTATTAGGATAATTGTGATAGTTGAGCTTCTTAAGGTAGATTACACCTTAATACCCTTGATCAGGGGTGGGGAACCTGCGGCTTCAAGGCCACACGTAGCCACCCTGCGCCTTGATATTTATCATTAAGGTGTCAAACTTATGTAACATTTAAAAAGTTGGAGAGACATAATTTATGGGTAATTAATAATTGAGTTAATCATTCTATCATATAATTAACAAAAGGGGTCAGTGACACGTTGGCATGCCAAAGACTCTCTTCCCCCCAACCCACTTAAGGTTTATCTGCCCTTGGAAGAGTGGGTGTTCCTGACAATGGCAATCAGCTCTGATTGGTTAACAACTAATGAGGGATAATGAATATTACAATGAGAGGTGAACCTATTCTAAGGAGGATCGGGGCAATCGAAACCAACCCCCCCCCCAACCTGAGTAGAACACAATGGGCTTCCCCACCTGGCTTGGGGCTGAACAAGCCTGCGGAGAAAGTTAATTCAAACTCATTATCAGCAATGTCCTTCAGATGCTGGCTTGGCCTGGTAGAGGGCACTGTCTACATTTGAACGCAGGCCCTCAGGCTCCACGTGCAAAGTTCTTTCCGCTGTATCTTGCTGCCTCTCACGAGGAAACAACACCCTCCGAGAGATAAAGTCAAAAATGTGGATGGAGAAGGAGGGAGATGGAAATACGGAGAGAGAGAGAGATGAGCAGTGGAGGGATGCAGCCAAGCGGAAAGGAAACAAACAGACGGGGAACCAGACTGGCGGCGGGCGCATGCGCAATGCTAGGCCGACGTGCGCGCGCGCGCGCTCTCTCTCTCCTCTCTCTCGCCTGCCCCTCGTCTCTCTCTCTCTCCCCCCCTCTCCCCTTTGACCCGGAACTGGTTCTCTTGCAGGCCTGGCCCGATACTCGATACTCGGCGACTCCCCCTATCCTGCCCAGTGCGCACCGGCCTCTACAACGACCCTTGGGACTCCGGCGCACCGGCCGGAAGTACTCCCCGCTCTCCACCTCAGCCTCTCCCAGGTCCGACACCTATTTCCGGTTCGTCCCCTCCCAGAAGGGCGCGCGGGCGCTTTCGCAGCTGCTCTAGGACGCCCTGGAGGTCTCTTACATCTCGGTGGTTTTCTGGCCTAGAATTGGCTCCTGATTAAGTGCTGCTTGAGTGGAATCGAAGGGCCTAGTTTTAGGAGCTGGATTCAGATCTCTGGGCCGTCAGAGCCTGGAGCAGCCTAGGGGGCACAGAGTCGAAATCATCTGTGGTACACATGGGGAAACTGAGGGCCTAGGATCACAGAATGTCTAATAGGGATTGGAGGAAACATCAACTCCACCCCCTCATTTTACAAAGGAATCAACAGGCCCACAACAGGGAAGGGGCAAAATGTAGAAAGATAGAATGTTAGAGCTGGAAGGGGCTTTTTTCGGAGGTGGAAGCCAAGTGCCCCCCTCCCCCAAGCCAGGCTGGTGCAAAGGCATCAGTTCAATGAAAGGAGGGGGTGGGGGGATCATTCTGACATGACTTCTAGGTATAGAATGGCAACTGGAGGGCACAGCAGCTCCTTGCAGAGGATTGCCAAGGAACAGGGATGCCACCCCTTTACATCAACATTTAAGGGCCTGTGTGCCACCCCTAAGGGTTCTTGGAGACAGCTGGCAGCACTGATGATATAGCACTGGGTCTGGAGTCAGGAAGACTCAAACCTCAGACACTTACTGTGTGCAAGTTACTTAACCTCTGTCTGCCTCAGTTTCCTCAACTGTAAAAATAGGGATAATAATAGCCCCTCCCTCCCAGGGTTGTTGTAAAGTGCTTAGTACAGTGCCTGGCATATACTAGGTGTTTCTTAAATGCTAATTCTGTTCTCCCCCCTGCCTTTTGAAGTGTGTATGTGTGTGTGTACCTGTACCTGTACTCTTCTGACAGGCTGGTGAAGCCTATTGACCCCTTTTCAGAATGTTTTTACGTGTATCACATAAAACACAGGATTATTAATGAGACTAAAGGTTGGTGAAAAATGCAGCTATCATTTTTTTTTCCCATCCAAGTTCACACTTCCCCTGAAATCAGTCCATAGTTGGGAGTCTATAGCCCTCAAGGTAAGAATCTTGTCCTACTGAGGAAAAATGCCTTTCATCATGCACCTACTAATGACCTCTGTAAAGTACAAGGTCTTTGAGGCCAGGTACTTTTTGGTTTTGTTTCTGTCTCTAGTATCCAGGGCAGTGGCCTGAACACTGTAGATGTTTAATAAATACTTGTCCAGAATGGAACTGGAAAGACAGTGAAGTGTACTGGAAAGAGCCCAGGATGTGAAGTCAGAACACCTTAATTGGACCTCATGGCTCTGTTACCAATTACAACACTGTGTCTTAAAATCAACATTCTTCTGTAGACCCATTTCCTTCTAAGTGAAATTGTATGGTTGGGATGAGAGGGAGAGGAAATTGGGGGTGATAATTCAATTCTCAGGCCCTTTCCAGCTGTCCATCTTGTGATCCTATGAACCAAATCTCCGACCACATGAACAAAAGTCTGGTAGCCAGGATGTGGGTGGCCCCGGTCCCAATGACCACTCGGGTAGCCCACAGAGGAGGGTGACCAGGGTGAGGAAAGAACTGCGGACATGACAGAGAGGGATCAGGTGGGAAAAATGGAGAAGGGAATGCTTAGGAGGGTTGTGACTGTGGTCTTCAAATATATGGGGGAGGGGTTTGCACAGGGCAGGACTAGGAATCATGGGAAGAAGTTCTGATCTCAAAGGGAAGCTACCTCAGAATGAAGCCAGCTCCACTCATCTCTGAGATGGGAATGATGGGGGCTTGGGTGCTTGTGCTTGTTCTTGGACCCCAATTTCTCCCTAGCCTCAGAAACACTGTCTCTGACAACCACTCCCCAGCCCAAGGACATTGTGCCTAGCAGTCGCTCATGCCTGGGCCCCAGCATGACCCTCATCTCCCTCCCTGGTGCAGCCACACAAAGCTGGATGAGAGTGCTGGGCTGCTCAGGCCCCAGCCCTCAGATGACGTCTCTGGAAGCCTCCCAATGCTTTAGTAAGTTCCTGTCTTGTGAGAAAGCTTTCCCTCGTTGCAGAGCATTCTCTCATCAAGACAGAGGGAGAGGGGTGCCTTGCCCAGCCCAAGGAGTTTTGTCCTTGGCCGGCCCAAGGACTCTTCCTCCTGCCAGACTCCCAAGATCCATGCCTCTGTCATCTCCCTCCCTGTCTGGTATACTCCCTGTACTTTCCCATCCATAGCTCCCAAAGACACCTGGACCTTTAGATTACCTCATCAGTGTCCCTGGCATTCCTTTCCCATGCCCTTTTCCATATCAACCCTAGCTCCATCCTCAGTCTCTCGCAGGTTCCTTAAGAATCCTTGCCCGCTGAAAAGCGTAACAATAAATCATTGCCACCTTGACTTAAAGAATGCTTGAGTCTGTGAAGTCATTCCAGACGACCCCTTCCTGTACTCCAGTCTCTGAGGGGTCTCAACCTCTGACCGCAACAGAAGGGGCTTCATTTGTTATGGGCATGGATTGGGAAGCAGGAAGACACAGGGTGCCAGGAAGGGACAAGGGTTTGGATGCTGGCAATGTCCAAGACCACCTTCGGAAATGTGACCACAGGCCAGAAACTGTGCCCATGGGGACATCACAGAGGCACTGTGGTAGGGGGTGGGAGCACTGCATTTGACCATCTGGGTCCAAGCTCTGGTTTTCTCACTGTGTGACTGAACCCAAGTGGCTTCCCCTCCCTGGGGTTCAGTTTCCTCATCTGTAAAATGGGGGCAACAACTCTTGCATTACGTGCCTCATAGTGCTTTATAACCTTCCAAAATGGGACAAAATTGGAGCTTGTTAGGTGGGGAGGAGACAGAGAGCAAAAGAGAGAAATACATATGCTGGTTCCAACCAAATTGTGTCAATGGAGAGTCCCCACAGCAGCAGTCAGAACCATTGTGCCCAGCAAGTAATGGGTGCTTAAGAAATCCTTGTTAATCAATTAAGGCTTGAAGTAGAATAACAACAGGGAGAATAGCTACCAGGAATATAGCACTTTAAGGGTCACAAAGCACTTTACATATATTACTTCACCTGATTCTTCCACAGACTCTTTAAGTATCATTAACCCCATTTGACAGATGACAAGCCTGAGGCTCAAAAGACAGGCACCCAGCTAATAAACTGCAGAGTCAGGATTTGAACCCAGTTTTCCTAATTCCAAAGGCAAAATTCTTTCCACTGAACAAATGGAATTACTTGAAATGAATTAAATTGACCTTTTGTTAAGGGATCACGAGGTACTGATCCCCGAGTCCTGCCACCAAAGTTTCACAATTTCACTGTGGAATCTTTCAACAGGAACACAATTATAAGTTAGATTCACCGCTTTCCCGCATTTATGACGCTTAGAGAATTACTTCCTGGTGTGAATTTTCTGATGCTGAGTAAGATTGGAGCTTTGGCTGAAGGCCTTCCCACATTCACTGCAATCATAGGGCTTCTCTCCATTGTGGATCCTCTGGTGCTGAATGAGGTTTGAGCTGCGCCTAAAAGCCTTGCCACAAATATGACAGTCATAGGGTTTCTCTCCACTGTGAATTCTCTGATGCTGGACAAGGGCCGAGTTCCACCTGAATCCCTCCTACACTCGTTACATTCATAGAGAATCTCTCCACTATGGACTCGTCGATGCTGGCTGAGGTCTGACGTCCACTGAAAGGCTCTGCCACATTCACCACACACGTAAGGTTCCTCCACACTATGGACCTTCTGGTGCTGATTGAGGTCTGAGCTTCCCCTAAAGGACTTCCCGCATACCCTGCACGCATAGGATTTCTCTCCACTGTGGATCCTCTGGTGCTTAGTAAGGATGGAGTTCCGGCTGAAGGCTTTGCCATGTTCCTTGCATTCGAAGGGTTTCTCTCCACTATGAATTCTCTGATGGTGAATGAGATTGGAACTCTTACCAAAAGCTTTCCCACATTCTCTACATCTATAAGACTTTTCTCCCACAGGAATCCTCTGATTTATAGGAATCTCTGAACACCTTTTCATACTAAAAGTCTGGGACTCCCTTGTCTGCAGTCTCTTTCCCATAGGTTCTCTCTCTTGAGTTACTAGGTTTAAAGTTCTCTTACACATATTATTTTTAGGAGGTCTTTCTGCGCTGGATACTGTGCTGAGGTCAACTGTCCCATGATGGAAACTTCTGTTCTGGGAAGGGGAAAGTTTCAATCTCTTTTGGGGAGGCTTTTGCTGCTGGCCATCTGCATTCGTATGTTTGCACTCCAGGGTTTCTGCTAAGAATGTGGGAGAATGGCCCGCGAAAGTCCTGTGCCGAACTTACCAGGTGAGTCCCCTTCTTCAGAAATGTCTTGTTCTAGAAAAGACCATTTTCTTGCAGTTTTGTCACCTGAAATGACAAAGAAAGAAATCCCATGTCCGCTGCCTTCCCACATAGAGTAGTAGCAATAACAAGCCACGTTTATACGATGCATCAAGGTTTGTAAAGCACGTTACTCCTAACAGGTAGAGTAAGGATTAACGTCATCTCTGTTTTACTGACAAGGGAACCTCGGGCCAGCAGAAGTGTCCTGGCCCCACTCTGCTATACTCCCCCTCCAGAGAGGCCCAGGTCCATGTTGCATACACTATCAGATGCAGTTCATATGGCATAACAGTTTTTCACCTAGCTGCGCCATTCCTAGATCTTTTGAAGAATTGGTAAACAATTTGCAGATCAATAAATATTTGCAGTGGCTCTGTTTGGGAACCCCAGGAAATAATGATAATGATGATAAACCTTCTCCACTAGAGTCCTTGTCTAATACATCATTGTAGTGGGGAGGTGATCCTGGGTGCTCAGTGGACTGCAAGCTTTGGCAGGTCTCACCAAGTTTGATGTGTCTTTCCTTGGAGGACCAGCATAGTTAAATGTGGAGAGGCTCATTTCTAGATGGATTTTTCAGCCATGACAACTCACAAGGCCATTTAAGGGGTGCAAGGGTCAATATATGAAAGAGTTCATCAACTTCTTAAATTTGCTTCACTCTGTACATCTAATTTCTTGTACATTGTAGCTATTTAGTTTTGTTCTTATATTTGTTACTATTGCCAGATGAGGAAGCCAAGATGCAGAGTATGGATTGCTGGAGGCGTCACCTCTGCATAGAGTGCCCTCTGAGTGGGCTCCAGCTGCCTCCATTCATGTCACTGAGCCCTGAAACAAGAGTGTCTTACTGGCCTGGGGATAATCCCCTGGGTCTGTCCTGGCACCAATGGCAGAGCGCAAGAAGGCAGGGTCCCAGAGGATTTCAGCGCCATAGCAGAAAGAGCACCATACTTACCAAGCCAATTTGTTGGGGCCCCAGTTTGTCATCTGCTACCTTGAAGAAAGAGAATCTATTGAATGGGGGCTACCCAAGTCATTCCAAACTCACAATGGCACCCAGCCACCCACAGAGTTATCACAGTTATCAACAGACAAGCACCAGAACAAAGACTTTACCCCCACAATCTCATCTGAACCACACAACAACCCAAAGTAGCAGAGGTATTATGGCCCCCAGTTTTTACAGAGGAGGGAAAGAGGCCCAGAAAGGGAAAGTGATCTGCCCAAGTAGTCAGAGGTGGGATCTGAACCCCTGAGGTCATCCTGACTCCAAGGCCAGAACTGCACCCCACTACCTCTCAATATTCTACGCAGAGCACTTTGGAGCCCTTCAAACACTATGAAAAATTTGCTATTTTCACGACAATATCATATTATACCAATTACATAATTATGTCATCATCATCATTGTAACAACTCACATTTTTTTTTTAGGTGATTGGGGTTAAGTGACTTGCCCAGGGTCACACAGCTAGTAAGTGTGAAGTGTTTGATCTGAGGCTGGATTTGAACTCAGGTCTTCCTGACTTCAGGGCCAGTGCTCTATCCACTGCGCCACCTAGCTGCCGCCCACATTTTTCTCTAAGGAGCTTTTAGCTGGATGATTGAACTTGCATCCATAGCATTCAGTGTGAAGGCCTTTAAAGTTTCCCAAGTATTCTGCTCATACCTTTCCCCCACTGCCCCTCTCTGGGCCAGCTCAGCTGTGTAGACAGGTATAATAGGCATTTCATAGTTGAGGAAAGCAGACGGAGTTACTTGTCCAGCATCACACAGAGAAAGTAATAGGGATATGGGGCCTCCTCACACGCCATCTAGTACAATGCCCAGATCTGCCAGATGAGTCTGGGTTTGGTCCTAGAATAAGACATTTAGGGCTGGAACGTCACTGAGTTCAACCCCCTCATTTCACAGATGAGGGAGCTAAGGTCTTGAGAGGCGAGGTGACTTACTAAGTGTATAAAGCAAGACTGAGACCCAGGCCTTCTTCATTCCACCATACCAAGCCACTTCATATTATCTTTATTATTAGTCACATGGAGACACCAAAGAAACGGAGTACCCTGAGTCCAGTACAAGGCAGGATGAGCTAAGGCCTCAGAGTGGGGACATGCTGGGGACAAAGAGCTAAGCCAACTCATGGGGAGCAGGGATCAGACCACACAGCAGGAGGGGACAATGGCTCACCTGGGTCGTGGTTCTCTGGAGTGATGATTCCATCTGGGGCAATGGGTGGCACTAAAGGAGGAGAAAGGGACCATGGATGAGGTCAGGCTTTCTCTTTGACTCCTTTTTTTTTTTTTTTTTTTTTTTTGCTTTTTGGTGAGGCAATTGGGGTTAAGTGACTTGCCTAGGGTCACACAACTAGTGTTAAGTGTCTGAGGCTGGATTTGAACTCAGGTCCTCCTGACTCCAAGTCCAGAGCTCTATTCACTGCGCCACCTAGCTGCCCCTCTTTGACTCCTTCATTAAGCGTGCTCCCTCTCATGCTAGGCAATGGGGGGATGCAGAAAGAGCCACCATACTCTTACTTTGGAAAAAATGATCCAACTGGGCCTTCTGGGAATGGAACATTTTTTGCTAGGCACACACCTGGGGAGCAGCTGTGGGCTCCAGATTAAAGGGATCCTTGACTGCAGAAGGGAAGGGATTTCTCACTGAGGTAGGGGGGCAGGCACACTTGTATCTGTACCCTATCTCCCCTGACTAGACTGCGAGCTCACTGAGGAGAGAGACCCTATCTGATTTCTGACTGTATCTCATCAGGGCCCAGCAGGAGGCAAGCAAGGAATACTTGTTGAATGGAAAAACAGGGATTTCTCTTACTTAGGCATCAATCTGAGCTTTTACTTCTCTGCTCTAATCAGCTCAGTGGCTCCCTAATGTTCCTGGGCAAGTCACTTCCCTTCCATGGACCCCCATTTTCATGGTTTTGGACTAAATGATCTCTAATTATTAATTCTGTTCTATTATTACACTGCAGGAAATGACAAAGGATGGTTTTGGAGAAACCTAGGAAGACCTTATGAACTGATGCAGAGTGAGGCGAGCAGAACCAGGAGGACAACTTTTACAACAACAACAAAGAACTTTGAGAGTCAGACACTCTGCTCAACACAATAACCAAGCAGCACTCCAGGGGACCCATGATGAAGCCGGCTGCCCACCTCTGGAGACGTTCAGAAGGAGACAGGACAGTTTGCGGCAATCACTGGTATGTTTTGCTTGACTATGCATATTGGTTACGAGGGTTTTGCTCTTTTTTCCCAATAGTAGGAGTGGGTAGGAAAGAGACTAATCGAAAAAACACAACTTCAAGAAAATTTTTAGAAAAGAAAAACAACTTCCCCACTCCCATTTCTCTACCACTTTAAGGTTTGCAAGGCACCTTCCTAAGTAAAGCCCTGTGAGGCAACTAGGGGAAATACTGTTATCTCCATTTGTAGATGAGGAAATTAAGGTCTGGGAAGGCAAGGGGCTTATTGCAGATTGGAATGCTAAATAACAAAGAGGAAACATTTCCTTCTTTGCCTTCCCTAATGGATCCTTGTAAGCAAAAGATTGGTGCCAATTCATGTACTTTTGGAAGGAAAACCAGGCTTGCTGAGACATATGTGATATATCCAGACCTATCCTTTTGGCCTGAGACCTAATTAGCTCTAGGGCTGAGTGCAACAAAGGCACTCAGGGATAAAGGCATAGAGAGTTCCAACTCGAGTATCCTATTTGAAGGGGCGGAGCCAAGATGGTGGAGGGAAAGCAGTGACTTGTTAGAGCTCTCCCTCAAACCCCTCCAAATACCTATAAAAATGGCTCTAAACAAATTCTAAAGCAGCAGAACTCACACAAAAACAAATTTCCAGCCCAAGACAACCTAGATGGCTAATCAGAAAGGTATATCGCGCCGGGCTGGGAGAGGAGTGCAGTTTGGCATGGGCGCACAGGCCGCAGCTTACCTGGAGCAGGCCTCAGAGGACTGAATCGCAGGCAGCTGTGGCGGCTTCCAGACTTCTCAACCCATGAATGCCAAAGACAACTTAGAAGGTCAGTGGGAAAAGTCTATGACTGTGGTGAGAGAAGAAGCTAGGTCTCAGCCCCCCAGCCCCCCCGCCCCGGCCAGCGGCTGCCTCCTGAGGGGGAATCAAGTGGCTGATCAGAGGGGGCTTGCAAGGATCTCTTTGCCAGGGCTGAGGCAGGAATCTCTTGCTTTGCCCGTGCTTGGATCTGGGTCGCAGTTCTGAGGGGTGGTCCTGGGGCGAGGAGGAGTGCTGGTGTGGTGGAGCTTGTTGTGGCGGTGGAGAGGAAACACCTCACCCCTTATCATACCACCTTGGAAGAACTGAAAATTTACAGGTCCCTAGAAGTATCTCTAAAAACAGCTGTACAAACCCCCGAAGCTTGGGACAGTACATTCTCCACATTGGAAGCAGACTTTTACCTTAACAAAGACTTTAAAACTCAAGTAATTGGCCAGGATCATGAGTAAGCAGTGCAAAAAGAGTCAGACTATATTATCTTACTTTGGTGACAAAGAAGATCAAAACATACAACCAGAAGAAGGCAATGAAGTCAAAGCTCCTACATCCAAAGCCTCCAAGAAGAATATGAATCAGTCCCAGGCCTTGGAAGAACTCAAAAGGGATTTTGAAAAGCAAGTAAGAGAAGTAGAGCAAAAATTGAGAGTTTTGCAAGAAAACTTTAAACACATGTTTAAAAAAAAATGTTTTGACATGCAACTGGGAAATAAGAAATACAGGAAATGGGGTACAGAAATCTATCCTGCCCTACAGGAAAATAGAAGGGGGGAGAGATAGCAGGGAAAGCAGACTAGGGGAAGGGGTATTCAGAATGCATGCCATCTCAGGGTTGGGGGAGGGGCGAGATGGGGCAAAAATTTGGAACTCAAAATCTTGTGGAAGTAAATGTTGAAAATTAAAAATTGAAAAAAAATTGAAAAAAATAAAATTAAAAAAAATTTTTAAAAAAAGAGTATCCTATTTGAAGAAAGGAAGCATGTTTATCAGAGTAAATTAACTGAGATCTTTCCTAGACCAAGAGATATAAAAAGAGGAGAGTGCAGCTACTTCTTGGCCTCTAAGGTGTTTGCCTTGGATTTGTGCTCTAGCACCCACAGGAGGACTCTTTTATCTGGTCTCTTTATCAGTATCCTGATGAGTGGCACGAAACTAGCAGCTCAGTTCACAGATTGCCCATGTTTATTATTCGAATAGGGCTCACAACAATGATTTTTCTGGTGTGAATTTTCTGATGATTAAGAAGGTTCCCTTTTTGGCTGAAGGCTTTCCCACATTCATTACATTCATAGGGCTTCTCTCCACTGTGAATCCTATGGTGTTTTATTAGGATTGAGCCCTGAGTGAAAGATTTCCCACATATATTACATTCGTAAGGCCTCTCTCCACTGTGGATTCTCTTGTGGTTAATAAGGTTCGAGCTCCAGGTGAAAGTTTTCCCACACACATTACATTCGTAAGGCTTCTCTCCTCTATGGATTCTCTTATGGTTAGTCAGATCTGAGCTCTGACTGAAGGCTTTCCCGCATTCATTACATACGTAAGGCTTCTCTCCACTGTGAATTCGAAGGTGGAGGACGAGCATTGATTTCCACCGGAAGGCTTTCCCACATTCATCACATTCATAGGACTTCTCTCCATGAGGGACAGTCTGATTTCTGGGAAGCTCCGACTTTTGCCTAATATTGCAATTCTGGGCCTCCCCACTCCGGCCACCCTCTCTGGCAGGCTCTGCTTCTTGACATTTGTTTTCCAAAACAAGATTTTCTGATAGACCTCTGGCTATGGAGATTGGCCTAAGAGCACTAGCCACGTGCCAGAAGGTGGTCCTGTTCATGTTGTCCTGTTGGCCTTGGGTAAACAACCGTCCTTGTGAAATCCCATCTTGGGGAATACCTGGCTTTGGCATAGACTCTTTGCTGTCAGTCCTGCCATCTGAAATGACAAAGAAAAGGAGTGTACGTCATCAAGATTCCTGGGCTGATGTGCGTAAGGGGTGAGTACATGGAGAGAAGTACATGACTTTCCCCAATTTTCCACTGGTAAATGGATGCCTTTCCAATTTAGGTGGGAAAGGAAGGAGGAAAGGTGAGCTCCAAAACAAGGAGCAGGGGGAGGAGTGTCAAAGCAAAAGGACTTATCACTCCACAGCAATCATCAGTAATGATAATTCCCATTTTCCAGTTGAGGATCAGATAGGTTCAGTGACTTGCCCAAGGTCGCACAGCAGGAGCCATGACTTGGATAAAGGTCACAGGCTTTAAGGCTGGAAGGGACCTCAGAGGTCATTTTGTGCAATCCTCTCCTTTTACTGCTGGGAAAATCGAAGTCCAGGAGGTTCAGTGATTTGCCTAAGTCCACATGGCAAGTAAGTGGCAGAGCCCAGATTCAACAAGAATGACCAAGTCAGAAGAGGTGATAAGGAGGAAGAAAAGGGAAAAAGAGACAAGGGGCCTGAGGTAAAGACCTCAGGAATAGCGAGTAGAGGCTGAGGGGAACGAGGCCCTCATTTACTGGCACCTGCCTTTGGTTCTAGCTCCCTGCTCACCTGGCCAAGTGCCTCTCCTGGCCTCAATGGCCTCTGTCCCCTGAAGATCCAGAGTCCACAGCATCTGTCCTCGTTCCAGCTGCGAGATCAGATAAGGCTTGGGGCCTGTAAACCCTGCCCGAGTGGAAGGAAGGCAGACAGTTGATTTGAATTGGGGATACAGAGCGGTCTAGCTAGAACATAGGCCCAGTCCCTGGGGCAAGGCCGGGAGCACCCTGGGAGAGAAGGAAAATACCCATAAATGCCATCTGAGGCAAGGTCAAGAGGGATGGGCAGGAGCCTCTCAAATGTGTTCCCAGCAACTGGGAGTCTGGGGGCTGATAATCTGGGAACAGAAGAACCATTAGTAATCTGCCCTCCTCCTGCTAGGAGAAAGGTAGGCAACTCTCAGGGGCAAAAGCGTGTGTGTGCAGGGCCCTGGGCACTTAGTGTCTAGTCGGGGGAAGCTGGACAGGGTCTCCTCTATGGGGTTCTGCGGGTAAGGAAGACCGTGCTTCCCGGAGTAACATCAAGTTAACATTTACTGAGCATCTACCTGTGGTTAGTGCCCGGGGATACGGAAGGAGGCTCCTACCCTCCAGGAGCTCCCAGTCTCATGGGGATACAAGACCAGGCAAATAGGTACAAAGCAAGCTCTAGGCAGGAGAAATTAGGGGCAGTCTCAGAGCGAAGGCACTGGGATTAGAGGACACAGGGAAAGGTTTCTAGCTGAGAGTGGAAACAGGAGGCAGAGATGAGGAGGAGGGCACCCTGAGCATGGAGGGTTTCACTACCAATGAAAAGGCACAGGGTAGGGTGAGCTTAGAATGTTGTATACAAAGAACAGCCAGGAGGCCAGAGTCACTGGATCAGAGAGTGCATGGCGGGGAATGAGGTGTAAGAAGAATGAAAAGGGAGGAGGGGCCCGGGTTATGAACGGTTCTGAATGCCTAACTACATTTTATATTTGATCCTGGAGGCACTAGGGAGCCACAGGAGTTAACTGAGTAGGGGAGTGAATGGCCTGGTCAGACCTGTGCTTTAAAACAATCACTCTGACTTACTCGGGCTGATGCAAAGTGCAACATACTGTGTACAAAGTAACAGCAGTATTGTGCAATGACCCGCTGAGAAAGACTTAGCTCTTCTCAGCAGTGCAATGATCCAAGACAACTCTGAAGGACTCATGATGAAAAAAGCTATCTCTCCCCAGACAGAGAACTGATGGAGTCTGAAGGCAGACTGAAGCAGACTCCTTTTTACTTTCCTTATTTTTCTTGGGGGTTATTTTTTTGGTCTATGTTTTCTTTCATAACATGGCTATTATGGAAATGTGTTTTGCATGACTACCCATGTATAACCTTATCGAACTGCTTGTCTTCTCAATGGGGTGTGGGGAGGGAGGAAGGAAGAGAATTTGGAACTCAAAGTTTTAAAAATGAATGTTAAAAATTGTTTTTACATGTTAACTGGGGAAAAATAAAATGCAAAAAAAGACAATCACTTTAGTAGCTGAATGGAGGATGTACTGGAGTGGAGAGAGGCTTGAGGCCGGCAGCCCCACCAGCAGCTATTACAGCAATCCAGGCATGAAAAGATAAGGGTCTGCAACAGGGTGGGGGCCCCAGGGTGTCAGAGCAGAGAGAGGTTTCTTTTTTTCTTAGGCAGTTGGGGTTAAGTGACTTGCCCAGGGTCACACAGCTAGTAAGTGTCAAGTGTTTGGTCTGAGGCTGGATTTGAACTCAGGTCCTCCTGATCAGGGCTGGTGCTCTATCCACTGTGCCACCTAGCGGCCCTGAGAGAGAGGTTTCAAGGTAGGATCAATAGGCTTTGGCAAAAGGTTGGATATGGGGGGTGAGAGAGAGTGAGGAGTCCAGGATGACCCTTAGGTCATCTTGGGTGATTGGGAAGAGAGTGGTACCCTCAACACCAACAGGAAAGGAAGGAAGAAAGGAAGGCTTGGGGGAGATGTAGAGTTTGAGATATTTAGGGGACATTCACTTCAAGATGTCCAAGAGGCAGCTGGAAATGGGAAACTGAGGTCAGCAGAGCACTTAGGGCTAGACAAATGAGATCCAAGATTCATCTGCATCGAGGTAATAACTGAATCCATGGGAGCCGATGAGACCATCAAGTGAAAGAGTATAGGGAGACAAGAGAAGGGCCAGACCAAGGGCTTGGGAAACCCCAGAGTCATCGAGTACAAGCTGGAGGGAGATCTGGCAAAGGGGACTGAGAAGGAGCAGTCAGAGAGGGAGGGGAGAACCAGGAGACCTAGAGAGAAGCGAGTCTAGAGGAGGGCAGAGTGACCAGCAGTGCCCAAGGCTGCTGTGGGGTCAAGGATGACGATTGACAAAGGGCCATGAGATTTGGCAGTTAGGAGATTATTGGTAACTTTAGAGAGAGCAGTTTCAGGTAAGTGATGAAGTCAGAGGCCAGATGGCAGAGAGTTAAGAGAGTGAGAGGAGAAAGGAAGTGAAGGCACCAGTTGTAGGAAATTAGCCACAAAAGGGAGAGGAGATATGGGATGGTAGCCAGTGGGGATGGACAGAGAAGTGAGTTTTTTTGAGCATGGGGGAGACATGGCATGTTTGTGGGCAGCAAGGAAGCAGCCGTAGACAGGGAAAGACTGAAGACAAATGAGAGAGTAGGGATGATAGAAGGGGCCATCTGTTGCAGGAAATGGCATGGAACAGGATCAGTTGTGCAGGTGGTGGGTTTGCCTTGGCAAAGAGAAGGGCCATCTCTTTGTAGGAAATGGGGATGGAGGAGGAGCTGAAAGGAGCAATCTGTTTTTGTAACTGCCCACTAGCCAAGACCTTCCTTAGCTAGGCTCTTCAAATGTCTCTAGTTGATGATTACTTCAAACTCTCATGATAATAAGTCTAATAAAGGGCTGAGATGCCAGAAAGACGGAACAGACCAATCAGTTCCAGAATGATTGAAATCAGTTCATGGGCACTGGTGTTCTTGGAGGTTAGAGACATGAATGACATGAGGACCATGGACAGTACAAGCGTAGGCCTTTGGCCCGATGTTCCCCCAGCCTGCCCTCTCTGGCCACTGGACGACCATAGGCTTCACTGCGCCCATTGCTGTTTTCATGTTCATAGCTGGGAACAACTGTGGGAGTCAAGTGAACCCCAGATCTGGGATGTCAGAGCGTGCATACTTGCCTAGTGAGGCTGCATTCCCATAATTCTCCAGCATCACTTCCCTATACAGGGCCCTCTGAGCAGGGTCCAGTCGCCTCCATTCTTCCCATGTGAAGTAAACAGCCACATCTTCAAAGGTCATCGATGCTTCCTAAAACAACAAGGTCGATTTCCCAGCTCTGTTCAGGGGTGGGTGGCATGAGGCAGCCGAGGGGCTGGGCAGAGGTGGCAGGCTGGGGGGTCTATGGGTAGGCATGAGGAAGGCGACAGAGTGAGAGGAGCATGAGGCACAGGAAAGAGACCTTGGCCAAGAGCCAGGAGAGGCGGATTCCACGAGTCCTCCTTCTAGGTCCCTGTTCCCAACCCCCACCTCAGTTTCCTTACATAGCAAATGATGGAAGAGAGGCTCTCTAAGGGGCAGTAGGGTGGAGTGGACAGAAAGGACACTGGACTCGGAGCCAAGAGACTGAGATCTGACACTTGCTGTGTGATCTTGGGCAAGTCCCTTTATCTTTCTAAGCCTTACTTTCCTCATCTATAAAATGGGGATAATAATATTTGAATGAATTACCTCAAGGGGATTTTCTGCGGGAAGAGCTTTATAAAGCTTTAGAACATAAAGAATTCTAATGTAATCCCTGAGAGTCTATGATGCAACAGGGTTCTGGTCCTGCTTCTGCCCCCAACAAGTCCCTTGCCTGCCCTAGGCCTCAATTTCCTAGTCTGTAAAATGAAGGGGTCAGATTTGTAGCTCTGAAATTCTTGGATTCTCTTAGTCTGGAGACTTACATTTTCCTCCTCTTTTACGAATTTGCTGACTGGCATCAGACATCAGCCACCCCACCTCCCTTTGGGGTACCTCTGCTGCTTTACAAACAACTAAAATAAGACTAATAATCCCTGCCCTGTGGCCCTGTGGGCCTGCCTCCCTTCTCCCAGGTACATTTCGAGGGTTAAAGTGAATTGTTCAACAAACATTTATTCAGGACCTTGTATGTCCAAGGCATTGGAGAAGCCTCCCCCTGGGGGATGACAAATACTGTTGGCATGATACAAGATAGAGGTACAGGGGTCAAGAACAGAACAGGATGCACGAGGGAAAGAGACAGGACAAGGAGTTAACAATTCAAGTAGAATGCTGAAATGGAATACTCCGGCCAGGGGGTGGGAGCAACTTTGTCCCCATGGGGGGGGGGTTATGTGACAAGAAGCCGAAGGGGATGAAAGGGCCTCCAAGAGGGCGGAATGCAATGTGGCTTAGCCCCTTGGCTGGGAAGGACAAGGGAGCCCCAGCTTACCTGGAGGCCATGTACTGCCTGGCTTCTTCTGCTGCTTTTCAGAAGCTGGGCTGCAGGTGGCGCTAGGTGAGGAGAAAGGTGCAGAGAGAAGACCACACCTCTAGTGGTGCTTCTGTTACCCAAGAGAACAGAAATTGCCCTCCCTGCTCCCCCATCCCCTTTTCCAGCCCTGTACCTCCTTAAATGCAGTTGGTGGGGGGAAACCTGTCCCTCTTCTACTCAAGGATTTACCCACCTCTTTCTTACCCTAATACAGCTTTCAAGGCCCTCCAAAATCTGGTATCTCAAAATCCCTTTCGAGCCTTCTCCTGCATTACACCCCATCACACACTCTATGCTCAGGCCAGAACGTGCAGCTCTCTGCACCCCCAAGCCCACTCCACCAAGCTTCTCTTCCTGCCATGTCCTGGCCTTTGTCCAGCTGCAATGTTCTTCTCCCCTTTCCTAATGACTTCCTTCCCCCCTTCTAAAGCACAATTTCGATCAAACACTATCCTCCCAACAGTCTGCCTGGCTTCACCAGCAGGGGGCGAACCACATCCCTTTCAGTCTTGACATAATGCTTTGTTTACATGGATTTAATACGAATGTCACGTAATAGTAGGTTCTCTATTTGGGTTGCTGTTTTATCCCCCATTAGACCGTCACCTCTCTGGGGGAAGAGGCTGAGCCTGGGACTGGGGGAGGGGGGAGTAGACTCTCCTCCTGCTGAGCTGTCCTATCTCTAACTGGACCAAGGCCATGGTGCACATAATAACAACAATAGTGCATACATATGTTATCTCCTTCGATTCTCACAACAACCAGGTGAGGCACTGCTGTTATTGTCCCCATTTTATAGAAGAGTGACCCAAGGCAGACAGAGGTGAAGTGACTGGCCCAGGGTCGTACAGGTACTGAGTGTTTGGGACAGGATTTAAATTTAGGCCTTCCTGACTACAGGCTCAGCACTCTATCCACTGTGCCATCTAGGTGGAAACTCAGCCCACATTATCTAGCTTGTCCTCAAATCACGTATCACATGCTCTCCAGCCATGCGGCAGGGCCGATGGCCCAGGTAGGCCCATTCACAGGCCTCAACCTCTATTCTATTCTCTGGCTCGATTCTCCATCCCTGATCAAAACATCCTCCCTGGCTTCCCCTCTGCACCCCCACCCACCCCGTCTAAGCTCAGTGGAGGGTGCACACACACACACACACACACACTACCTCACTTTGTTTCTGTATCTCCCCCCTCCCCTGGGCCTAGCACAGCACCCAGCACATAGTAGGTGCTGAGTCAATGCTTCTTGGTTGATGATCTAAACTTTGCACAGAAGAGATGTTTAATAAACATTTGTTAAATGAATGAATGAATGAACGCATGTACTCAGGAAGACCAGTCTAACCTGGGAAACTGGGAATCACTGAGACCACATAATCTTCTTTTTAAAGTTAAACTTTATTCTTTCAGTTACCAAGCATTTACTTTTTCTCCACCCCTAGTGAAAAGCTGCAAAAATTTGGGGAACCTCTGGCCCCAGGAAGCTTGGGGTTTGTGGGGTAAATGAGAGTCATCAGGGCACACAGCCCACCAGCAGATCATCAGCACCTTGAGAGGCAGGTCTGTGTCTTGTCCCCAGCATCATACCTTAAACATAGTAGGCACTTAAGAAATGCTTGAACTGAAATGAATCTGTTGACTAAAGAGGGATTTTTGTGGCCAGTATGGGGAGAAGTGTGATCGATTTACCCACGAGCAAGCAGCTGTAAAGGGCCTCTTTCTGGGATACTCGCCTGGGGCCTGCAGACTGACCTTCTTATCTGGAGAGACCTTAGGCTTAGCAGAAGGCCCACCTGCCACTTGCCCTGTCCAACCATGTCCGAGTGGGTCTGGGTCCGTAGTCTTCTAGCTCTGAGAGAGACGTTATCCATGAACCTTCATCTTGCACTCTCCGGGATCAGCTCTTAAACACACTAGCTGGGCACATTTCAGAGATCTCTTTGTCCCCTCCCCCCCCATCTGTAACCAGGCTCTGCTGTTCCTGGAAGGCTCCCCTTTCACTCTTCACCTGTTGCTAGCTTACGTCAAGTTCAAGGTCTAGTTCAAACGCCACCCATTCAGGAAGCCTTCCGGGATCCCCATCTTGTTGAGTCTTCCTTCACACCAGCTTTCACACAAGGCCCTTCCTCTCCACTCACACAGCCACCACCCAGCTGCAAGCTCCAGCATGGACTATGGCTATAGCCGGCTGCTTGGCTCCCCCAGCCTCAAGTCTCTCCCCTTCGGTTCATCCTCAGCTCAGCTGTCGAAGTGATCCTCCTAAAGTCTGACCACATCACTCCCCTGCTCAGTGAACTCCAATGGCTCCCTATTACCCCACAATCAAAGAGAAAATCCTCTGTTTGGCACTCCCGAACTGGGCCTCCTCCCACCTTTCCAGCCTTCCCATTACATTTTAATGGTAATAGTAATAAAGGTAATAGTATTATTCCCCTTAATAAAAGGATTTGTTCTGTAAAAATTGGACTCAGTCAAAGGGCCACACTCGAGGACCTAGAAGGCCATATGTGGCCTCAAGGCCACAGGTTCCCCACCCCCAAAACCACCCAACACAGTGATCACAAGTGATAGCGCAGGCTACCTCCCACGTTCCTGGTCCTCTGTCTCTCCAATGAAATGAAGAACAGGAACGTTATTTTCGCAGCTATGTACATAAGGATGGATTGGAAAGAAAAGAGACTGGACAAGGGGAGCCAGTCAGTCCAGACGTGATATAATGAGAGCCTGTTCAAGGGTAGGAGCGCCATAATAAGAAAGGCATGATTAAATGCGACAGACATTGTGGTGGTCGAATCCACAAGACTCGAAGTGACTAGACATTGGGGAGGGCAGGGGTGGGGGGAGGACTCTGAGTGACTAGAAAACTGCTGGTGCCTTCAACAGAAACGGAGTTTAATGGGGGCAAGGTGAGGGTGGAGGTGAGATGAGGAGTTCCACCTTGGACATGCTGAGTTTGCAATGTCTACAGGAAGTACAGATGGAGATGATGAGCATTTGTTGTGGTCATCATGGGATGGTAATTTAAAAGAGTGATCAAGGCTGAATTTATAGATCTGAGAATATCTGGCATAGAGATAATAAAACGACCGAGAGAGAGAGAGAGAGAGAGAGAGAGAGAGAGAGAGAGAGAGAGAGAGAAGAAAGGTGCAGGGAAGAGTTCTAGTTTAGAGGTCAAGAGATGGACGATGATCCAGCAAAGGAGACTTCAAAAGGAATAGTCATACCAGTAGGAAAAAACCAGGAGAGCATTGTCCCAGACATCAAAGAAGGAAGGGAGGGTGGTGGCCAGTGGCCAAAGCCACAGAGAGGTCAAGGAGAATGAGGAATGAATAAGGACCATTCGTTTTAGCAAAGAAGAGCTCATCAGCAGTTTCAGTATAAGGGTCAGGAAGTGGGAGCGATGCATAGAGACAACTCTTTCTAGGAGTTTGGCCACAAATGGCCAAAGACCTATCAGATGGTAGGTTAAGGGGATGCTGGGAGAAATGGAAGATTTTGAAGGATGAAGGAGATATTGTAGGCAAAAGGGAAAGAGCTGGGGCAGCTAGGTGGCGCAGTGGATAGAGCACCGGCCCTGAAGTCAGGAGGACCTGAGTTCAAATCCGGCCTCAGACCAAACACTTGACACTTACTAGCTATGTGACCCTGGGCAAGTCACTTAACCCCAATTGCCTAAAAAAAAAAGATTTAAAAAAAAGAAAGGGAAAGAATTAGGGAGTAAGGAGGATTGAGGATAAGAGAATGGATACAATCCAGGGGTAAAGCTCTGGGAGGAAATGGAAGGGGATGGAATCTGAGCAGAAGTAGAGTGAGCAACCCTCACAGGAAGGAGGAGAGAATGGGGGATGCTCAAAAGGGGGGTTGAGGCCTGGAGTATGTGGCAAGAGGGAAAGCAGAGCACAAGTCCTCAATTTTTTTCCAGTAAAGTAGGAACTGAGGTCCTCAGTGGTGAAGAAGCAGTAGCGAGCCTTTGAAGAGAAGGCATTATGGGAAGTATCTTAGGCAACCAGGCAAGAGTCAACGAATACCCAACTGAGATTCGATAGCACAGACCTGTCACACTGTACACACTGTCGATGTTGGCAATAACTCAGTGCTGGGCTGAATGAATAACTCAGTGAATGGTGGACAGTTCGACTTGTCTGGCTGAGGAGAGGAAAGAGAGACAGGGAATGGAGGGGTGAGGATTGGGTTGGAAGAAGAGTAAATGGTCAGAATGAAGACAAATAATGGATGTAGGAGAAATGAGATGGAGAAAGAGATGGAAGAATAGAACATTATGATCAGAGGCCAGAATTTCAGAACTGAAGACTCTGGGGGCACATACTGGGCAAAGGCATGAGACGGAAAATGGCTGCTGCCTTTCTGTGTATCCTCAAGCTTGGCGCAGCACCTGTATATAGTAGGCACTTAGTAAATTCCTGTTGGCTGACTGACTGACTGACTGGCTGTGGGCAGCTGAAGTGGAGGGAAGATAGAGTTCATGGGAGTTGATGAACTGGGAAGCCAGAGTATCAAAGGGGGCTTCAAGGAGTGCCAGGGTATGAGGGCAGGGGCAGGGACACAGAAGAAGACTGTGAGCTAGGCACTGCACACCACGAGAACAGAGGGAAGCTGGCCTGGACGCCAGTTGATGCCAATGACCAGGGTCAGTACTGAGTGGCACAGATGGATGGAATGAACTTCAAAGGAGAGCCTGCTGAATGATGGTGGCAAAGGAGCAAGGAATGTAATAATAAGAACAACAATAACCATAGCTAACATTTCTATAGCGCTCAGTACTGTGCCAAGCACTTTACAAATATCTCATTTGCCCTCACAACCACCCTGGGTAGGTGCTGTCATTATCTCCATTTCAAAAATGGAGAAAGAGAGGCAAAGAGAGGTTAAATGACTTACGCGGGGTCACACAGCTACTAAGCGTCTGAGGCTGGATTTGAACTCCAGTCCTCCTGACTCCAGGCCCAGAGCTCCACACCACCTAGTTGCCACAATATGCCTACTTCTCACAGTCCCCCAGTGTACTAAGAATGTAGCCAAAGATGCAGTGTCTTCTGGAGACCACTGGGTTTCTGGTTTTGCCATAAGCTGGAAAGAACGTGAGACTAAGAGACTAAGAAAGGGAATTTGTTTACAAAGAAACAGGAGAGCAGAGGAGTATCTGGACTGTGAAAGGGTAGGGCTGAGGGAGAGAGAGATGATAGTACAGGAAAAGGCAGCCAGAGGAAGGGGTGTTGGCCCTTTGAGAGACAGCCACCTGAACCCACAGGGAAAAGGGAAGCATGAGCCGCCAGTTTGCCCCGTGCCCCTCCTAGTATTCCTGGGAGAAGAACCAGTCGGCTGAGCACAAGGCAACAGTATGAGGGAAAGTAATATTGGTTTCCATGGCTGCTCACCCCAAATGCAATGAATCTGCTGCGGCTACTACTACTACTACTACCACTACTACTACTACTACTACTACTACTACTACCACTACTACTACTACTACTACTACCACTACCACTACTACTACTACCACTACCACTACTACTACCACTACTACAACTGATGCCCTGAGGCTCAGGATGTCCTGAGGCTCAGGATGTCCTCTCCATGGCTTTTGTGAGCTCTCCATCACTAGGGGAGCTCAGGTCTTCCTGGCTTTGAGACCAGTTCTCTATCTCTATCCACTTCTAAAATGCCCACTCCATACTAGGCACTGAGCCTATAAAGAGAAACAGTGACAGGCCCCTGCTGTCAAGTGAAGGCTTAGGAAGCATTGTTCTGTGTCCCAGCTCACAGCATTCACTGTGGCAGCACCTGCTCCTACCACATCTAGCATTGAACATCTGAAGAAAATTCAGTATACACAAACACACTCACCAGGCCCATGCTTTAGGAGACAATTCTTCCCTTTATCCAAGGATTTACTGCAGGGTTTCTTTAAATGTCGAGCTCCCACGATGCACTGGAAATTGAGCTCCACTTACAAAAACCTGACTTGGCACCGCTTTTCCCAAACACACCTGTTGTATAAAGCAAGGCTCAACACTATTTGGGAAACAGATATTCAAGTTCTGGAGAAGCTAACAGCCAAGGAAGACAACAGCTCAAGGCTAGGTTGGTTTGGAGTGACTTGGGGATATCAGATCTGTAATATGAAAAACAAAAATTCCTTTCAAAAACCATTTATTGGAGGCAAGGATGATCCATCATTAGGCAAACAATCAACATAATCATATTCAAAAGCAAAACATCCAAAATTATATGAGCATCTCAACAGATGCAGAAAAAGCCTTGGAAGAAGTACAACGTTTTTATGCTAAAAACCCTACAAAGTATAGGCACAGAAGCATTTTTAACATCATAAGAAGCTTCTATCTAAAATCAAAAGCAAGCATCATATGCAATATGTAATAAATATGGGAGTGAGGCAAGGATGCCCATTCTCCCTGCTAGATAGTTCTAGAAATATTAGCAACAGCAATAAGACAAGAGAAAGAAAGAAAAGGCATAAAGAGAGGCAAAGAACTATCTCTGTTTGCTGATATGATACTTTTGGGAGGAGAAAGTGAGGCTGGTGACCTTGCACAGCCCTCCCTCACTCAAATCCAAGTCAATTGCAAGTCATGTCCTCATCTCCCTGATGTCATGGTCCTCTTCAAGAACGAAGGACAAACACAACCTGTGAGTAGTCCGAGCTGCCTGAATAGGGACCCAGCTGGCCAGTTCCAGTCGGGTAACTCAGCTCCTCTCCCCTCTCCTTCTCGCTGTCCCCCCTCCCCCTCCTCTCCCTCTCCCATGTGGGGTTTACTGGCTAGATTTCTTTCTCAAAGACCAAGCCTTAAACCCAATTCATTCTGGAACTCATTGATTGGACAACAATAGTTCCCTGCCCCAGCACCACTTCATGGTTATTTTTTGGGCCAGCCAGGCTCAGAGTGAATGTAAATAGTAATTGTTTCTCTTTTGGCCGGCAACCCTGAGGGTCTTCCCCTCCCAGTTTGAGTTTTTTTTTTCTTTTTTTGATTAAAGGGGCCATCTCTTGACTCACTTCTTAAAGAGGCCTATTCACTGAATGGGTGTTACCTCACTCAAAGTGAGAACCTGAAAAGACCTTTGCTTAAAAGGGCCAGGGTCTCCCACTGCATCCTGGGCCATCTCCAGTTGTCCTGATCTATATCTGGCCACTGGACCCAGATGGCTCTGGAGGAGAAAGTGAGGCTGGTGACCTTGTGCAGCCCTCCCTCACTCAAAACAAGGCCAATTGCAAGTAATGTCACCCTCTCCCTGATGTCGCGGTCCTCTTAGAGAAGGAAGGACAAACGCAACAATGATGCTTTAGCTGGAAAATCCTAGGGAATCAACAAAGATACTAAAAGAAACAATTAATAGCTTCAGCAAAGTTGCAGGCTAAAAAAAAAATCCTCAAAAATTTAAAAAATTTAAAAAATGACTTATCAGGAGCTTGGTAGAGGAGCACCGGGAAATACAAAGTGTGGATAACAGGTCCTGCCGATAAGGAGCTTTCCACCTAGTAGGGGGATCAGACCACAATCTTCAATGAATCAAATAACTGTAAGAAATTATATTCTATGAGAAATGCCTTAGAGACTTATAAAACACAAAGCACTGAGGGAGGTCTGAGGGAAAGGTCATTACTGAGCAGAGGGATAAGGGAAAACTTCCTGGAGGAGGAGGCATTTGAGTTGGGCTTTAAAGGACTGATAGGAACTCAGTGGGGAAAAAGAGGACATTTCGGGTATAGGGAACAGTGTGAGCAAAGTCCTGGAGGTGGGAGAACACGGGAGAGGGTGAACTTGACTGGTTGGTACATAAAGGAAAGTAACATGAGACAACACAAGAAAAAACAGAACAG
This sequence comes from Vombatus ursinus, assembly GCF_900497805.2. Lineage (NCBI taxonomy): Eukaryota > Metazoa > Chordata > Mammalia > Diprotodontia > Vombatidae > Vombatus > Vombatus ursinus. The sequence continues at coordinate 194,216 of NW_020944046.1, read as the reverse complement.
CACCAGACTGGAGGGTAGTAGGGAACTGCTGAAGATTTTTGAGCAGAGGAATGCTGTGACCAGATTGGGGGAAAGGACCTGGCCAAGGTCACCCAGCTGGAGGCTAGAGCCTGAACTAGAATTCTCTTCGCTGCTTCCCTCTCCCTCTCTCTCTCAGGCTTATCTCTCCAAGGCCTAGGTTTCAGTCTTCTTTATATCCTCCCCCCACCCCCAACCCCCCACATACTGGAGGCTAAATAGATATGGGTAAGAAAGATCACTCTGACAATGGTTCAATGGCAGATTAGGGGCCAGATGGTAGAGCTAACTCAATCTCAAATTGTATTAAGGGAGTCCTGAACTAGGAAGGTAATAGTCCTGCTGTATTCTGCTTTTAGCCGACTACAGTTGGAGTACTTGGTTCAGTTCTGGGCTCTGCTAGCAAAGCCCTCTGCAAACAGCAATACTCGATAAATATTCTTTGAACTGAAGTTCCTATCTTATTTCTAGCCTGTGAGCTCTCCAGGAAAAAAGAATGGGTCTTATCCATTTCTGTCTTCTTACACACGTAGCTCCAGTGTCCAGTAAAGGCCTTGAAGTGTACAGCAAACCCTTCTGAATTACCTCGGTGCCTTATCTCTCCTACTAACTTTAGTTATTTAGTGAGTAAGGTCTTATTTACTCCTATCCGTGCCCCCCCCCCCAACAGAATAGGGGCTTAAGAGATATTTGGTGATTAACGACTATAACCAGGGCATTAGCACCCAGTACGTGGAGGATGGGGGGGGGACAGGAATACAAAGAAGACTCAAATCTAGGCCCTGGAGGGATAAGGCTGAGGGGGAGGGGAGGGAAGCAGCAGAGAGAATTCTAGTTCAGGCTCTGGCCTCTAGCTGTGTGGCCTTGGGCAGGTCCCTTCCCCTCTCTGGGTCTCAGTTCCCCTATTGATACAATGAAGAGTTTGGCCTGTTTTATTTTTAAAGTGCTTCCAAGATTCTGAGACTGTAAGTCACCCAATGAAAAGTCGATGACTGGCTCTGCCACTCTTGTGACCTTGGCGAAGGTGACCTTTTGAACTTTCCATCTTCGGGCCTCGCATGAGAGAGGGATGATGAGGCTAGAAGATCTTTAAGCAGCCTTTTTGCTTTGAGATCCTATGAATTTATAGCATTAGGGGACATTCAGGAAATCAGAGACGGCTTCCTGGAGGATATGGCAGCTAAGTCAGGGCCCTTAAGGACAGGAAGACATCTACGGGCTAGGGTTTAAGCAGTGAGAAGGCTAGAGGGTGGGCCCCAGGGAGATGGCGCTGACCCAGGTGCTGAGCCGGACCCAAGGGAAGAGTGTGCGCAGGCACAAAGACAATAGCGGTTGGGGCGGAGGGGTACCGGAGCAGGCGCAGGCGCAGGGGCCAATGGTCCCCGGAGGGGGCGCCGTGCCTGAACTGCAGACTCGGCCAGGCCCCAAGCTCGAGGATTCCACCCCGACCCGCCAAAGCCCCCCAGGGACCGCACGCACTCACTCACTCTCTTTCCCCTGCTCTGGAAGGCGACTGCGCATGCGGGAGGGCCGCGGGCCACCGGCCGCCAGGGTTGGCTGCGCGCCTCGCGTTGCATAGCAACGGGGGCGGGCCGGGAGCGGGATGGGGGGGGGCGAAGAGGTGGAGAGGAGGTAGAGGATGAGAGAGTGTGAACTGGTGGAGGGAAAGGCAGGGGGGCAGGGGGCAGAGAGGAGGGGGCGGAAAGAAGGGATCGACGAGGAGGAAACTTAGAGGAGGGCTTAGAAGGGAGGGGGAGAGGGCCGGGAAGGAGGCCAGATGAGTTTAAAACTACATCTCAAAAAAAACCCAAATGGCTCTGTGAGCCCTGATGTCTGTCATGAACCCCACCTCCTCAGGCGTCCAGGTTCCTGCAGAGTCACCTAGGCCTTCTTTTTCTCCCCAACCCCCTTTCCCTTTCCTTGGAAATCTCTTGCTCCAAGGTGTCTCCCCTCCACCTGGCCCCGTCCCCTAATCACCAGAGCCTAGCCCAGGCCAACCCAAACAGAAGCTGGGTAGAAGAGAATCAGAGAATTTGGAGCTGGAAAGGTCCCAGGCACATAAGGACCTCAGATTCCATCTCTGGAACAATTGTTCCCTGTCCATTGGGCATCCCCAGTGGGGATCCTTCATTTGAAGACCTCAAGGCCCAGGGATCCTGGTACCTGTCAAGGAAGCCCATTCCCTCAGGGATGCTACTCATTGGTGGGAAGTTTTTCCTGCCCTCAACTCCAAATCTGCCCCTCTTCACATTCCACTCACTGATCCTGGCTCAGCCTGCTGGGATCAATGAGAAAAAGTCTAATCCATCTTCTGTCTCACAGCTGTCTTCAGTGGTTTGAAGGGCACTCACCTTCCCCCTTCAGTCTTCTCTTCTCCAAGCTAAAACATCCCCATTTCCTGCTAGATCCTCCCATGGCCTTAGGCTGAGGTCCTTCACCCTCCTCCAGAAGCTCCAACTTCTCAATGTCCTCTGAACACAATGTGCTAAATGCGTTCTAACAAAGGGCAGAGTGTGGAGGAAGCTGTCTCTCTCGTTCTGCATAGCAGGCCTCTCAATGCAACCTACATAGAATGAGCTCCTTGGGGTTACCATGTCACACTGTCACCTCGTCTTGGGTTTGCAGCATGCCGACATGCCCAGGCCTTTGTCAGACACACAATTAGGGAGGTGAAACAGTTCAGCAGAAACAGCACTGACGAGTCAGAGATGACCTCTTCAATTTACTACCTGTGAGAATATGGTCAATTCATAACCTCCCTGGGCCTCAGTTTCCTCATCTGTAAAATGACAGGGTTGGATTAGGTGGCCTCTGAGGTCAGCTCGAGATCTGTGACTATTTGCACTTCTGAAGAAAGAGACTATGTCATCCAAGTCTTTCATTTTACAAATAAGGAAACTGAGGCCTAGAGAGGGGAAAGGATGTTTCCAGAATAGAAGAGATGTGACTAATAAGAGTTCAGCTGAAAAAGGTTTGCAAGTCTGTGCAGACTGGAAACTCAAGCTGAGTCAGCAGCATGATTTGGCAGCCCAAAAGCCAGGCAGAGTCAGATCTGGCACTGGCACTCAGGGCTCTCCTGAATCCGAAATTCAGCACACTTCGGGTTCCGACTTCACTGCTTCTCCTCTGAACAACTTTTAAAAGCCAATCAAACAGAATTCTGAGTGGGAAAACCAACAAAAAGTCACAGTGAGTCATTTTTCCAGCCCAAGGCAGCTTAAGAGGACAGACAGCTGTGAAGACACATCTGTGGGCCTTGGAGGAGGCACCAGGAGTGTCCAGCACCCAGGGATTGTAAGGGGCCTGAACACCTGGTCAGAAAGAGATTATAATAGAGCGGTGGATCAGTGGAGTAGGTTAAGTATGCAAGACACAGTAGTCAATGACTATAGTAATCTACTGTTTGATAAACCCCAAAAAATTTTTTGCCCAAACAAAGCCAATGCAACCAAGATTAGGAGGGAAGCAGAAAACTGGGATAGAATTTTTACAACTAGTATCTCTGATAAGGACTTCATTTCTAAAATATATAGTTAAATTTATAAGAATATAAGTCATTCCCCAATTGATAAATGGTCAAAGGATATGAACAGGCAGTTTTCATATGAAGAAATTAAAGGTATCTATAGTCATATAAAAATGCTCTAAATAACTGTTGATTAGAGAAATGCAAATCAAAATAACTCTGAGGTACCACATCACACCTATCAGATTGGCTAACACGACAAAACAGGAAAATGATAAATGTTGGAGACGATGAGGGAAAATTGGAACACTAATGCCTTGTTGGTGGAGTTGTGAACTGATTCAACCATTCTGGAAGAACAATTTAGAACTAGGCCCAAAGGGCTATCAAAATGTGCATACCCTTTGACCCAGCAATAGCACTTCTAGGGCTGTATCCCAAAGAGATCATAAAAATGGGAAAAGGACCCACATGTACAAAAATATTTATAGCAGCTCTTTCTGTGGTGGCAAAGAATTGGAAATTGAGGGGATGGCCATCCATTGGGGAATGGCTGAGCAAGTTGTGGTATATGAAATGGTGAGCAAGTGGACTTCAGAGAAACCTGGAAAGACTTGTATGGACTGATGCTGAGTGAAGTGAGCAGAATCAGGAGAACATTGTGCACAGTAACAGCCATGTTGTGCGATGACTAACGTTGATAGACTTAGCCCTTCTCAGCAATGCAAGGATCTAAGACATCTCCAAAGGCCTCATGATGGAAAATGCTGTCCACATCCAGAGAAAGAACTATGGAGTCTGAATGCAGATCGAAGCATACTATTTGCTCTTTTTTTTTCCTTCTGTTTTGTTTTGTTTCTTCCTTCTTGTGGTTCCTCCTGTTGGTTCTAATTCTTCCTTACAATGTGACTAATGTGAAAATACGTTTAATAGGAATGTATATGTATAGCCTATATCAGATTGCGTGCTGTCTCGGGGAGGAAGGGGGAGAAAATTTAAAACTCAAAAGCTTATGGGGGCAGCTACATGGTGCACTGGATAGATCTGTGGCTTTGGAGTCAGGAGGACCTGAGTTCAAATCTGGCCTCAGACATTTGACACTTACTAGCTGTGTGACGCTGGGCAAGTCACTTAAAAAAAAGGGAAAAAAAAGCTTATGGAAGTGAGTGTTGAAAACTAAAAATAAATTAATTTAATTTAAAAAAAGAAAGAGATTCTAGGGAACCCCTGTGCTAATACTAGGTGTAGGAGCAGGTGCCATCTGGCAGCTCCCTAGCCCATTACCCAGTTCTGGGTTAGAGTTCCAGGGCAGAGAAGAGGGGTTTCAGTAGAGAGGGAACAGGGGCCCTACCAGGGCCCTTAGACCAGAAGAGAAGAGATAGTATTTGTAATGTGCCTTAAACCAACAAGCGCCACCAAATGTTAGTGGTTATTCTTAGCGCTCCACCAGTTCACTGTGGGGAGTGAGTGAAATGGGGTTTGTAGGCCTTGCAAACCACACTGACCTGAGTCACCAGGACTTCCCTACATATTTTCAGCCATCTGAGCTAGAAGGAAGGGCTAGAGATTTGGAGTTAAGAGACCTGGGTTCAAGTCCAATCACGGACATTCCTAGGTGTCCTTGGGCAAGGCAGCAGCTTCTCCCTTAGTAACATGGTGGGGTTTGACTCCCCTATGTGACCATCCATAAGTCACTCAGCCTCTCTGGCCTCAATTTCCTCATCTGTAAAATGAGGTTAGATTAGATGCCAATTGAGGTCCCTTCCAGCTCTAAATCAGTGAAATCCCTTGTGACTCAGTGGTCCATAAGGCATTTCCTTGCTTTGAAAATCTGTGATCCTTTGAGGATTCAGCTCAATGTTCTCACAATCTAACCCCGCCACAGATAGAACACTGGGCTGAATGAGCTATTCTCTTCTCCCTCTTCTTATGTTCTCACTTATGACAAAGTAGGAGACCAAAAGGACCTAGGAGTATGAGGACTTACCCAATCAGACATGTTCCCATAATTCTCTGGCATCCCGTCCCCACAGAGGGCCGCCGGCTGGGCTCCAGCTGCCCCCATCTCCTCCCCTGTGAGAGATGTGGCCACATCCTTGAACTGACAATACAATTCCATAGCTCCATAGGTAGGGTGAGGAGCAGACAGGGTGCCAAGCAAGGGTGGGGGGGGGGCGGATTTCCCAGCTTCTCTGTGGCTATGGGGCTGAGGCAGAAACAGAAGAGGTACAATTCACCCAACGGCTGTTAACTGCAAACCAATTCAACGCCCAGTGCAGGTGAGCCAGAGTGCTGCTTAGGTTCTACTGGAAATGAATCCATACAGTTAGAATCCCAAGCTAACACCAGCATCGAGTTCCAGCTCTTCTGACAACTTCTTGAGTAATAATTCACTTACCGCCGTCCTCCCACTTGCTTAGATGACTGTCATAGCCTCACGGGCCTCCCTGGTTCCAGTGAGTGCTTCCTCCAACCTAGGGATCATAAACACCCCAAATAATCTTCCTTAACAGCAGCTTGTCTTCTGTGGCTCCCTACCATCTGAGTCAAGTTCAGATTCCTTTGCCTGGTATTCAAAGTCCTCCCCGATATGGGGGCTCTCTACTTTCACGCTTGCTTCATACGATCCCCACCCCCAATACACACATCACGCACGCTTTACTTCAGTTAAACTGGACTCCCCTCTGATCCCCAAACACACCCTTCACTCTTGCTGGCTCTTTGTGGTCACTCCTCTTTGCTATATGTTTACCAACTGGCCCTTTAATATATTCTAAACCTCTTTCAGGAATCAAAGTCAAGGTCACTGGTCTATCATGTAAGGATACAGACAACATTTTTTTCCCTAGTACTGGAGTACTTCAAACATTGTCGGCCATCTTTCAGAGATTTCTTGGTGGCTACTCAGCAATCACAGCCACCAGTTATTTTCAGTGCCCACCCTGACAGTGCGCTCCAACCTTTTGAGATGCTCTCTTATCAGCACAGAATGGCGGGGCAGAGACTCCCAACACGTGGATATTCACTGATTTAGAAATACTATAATGTGCTGCTGGCCCGATATCATATGCATCATGAAACACAAAAAGCAAATTTTAAAAGGAGGTAAAGTAAAGAGTCTTTTAAAAAATATTTATTTTATTGAATGGCACAAAACCCTTTATCTGGTGTCACTAATAATATTTTCGTTATTTAATCAAAGTTCCTGTGTATGTACTAGGGAATAGGGTGAAGTAATGATTGTTACAAAGGAATTATTGTTCATTTGATCACTGTAGCCAGCCTGGCAAGTGCATTTCCGCCTCCTCCCAAGGCCCACTTTGGAACGGCTCCCAGCGGGAGGACAATGGGCTTTCGAGCAATCCTGACCTTGGCTCTTTGGGGGCCGGATCATCATGTACCTGCCCGGGGTGACTGGCAGCTGGCACAAAAGCGGAGCAGAGTGTGGGGGTACAGGGAGCTCTCTTGTCATCGTCTGTTCTAGTTTAGACGTCAATTCTCCTTAGCAGAGAGCGTAGAAGAAAAAGAACAGCTGAGCTGACCTCCGACCTTCCTGTCATCCCTTACCTCAGGCCTGGCCTCCCCAAGCCATGGGCCTAATCCTTGACTGTCCCTTCTTCTGACTCAAATAGTGCCAAAAGCAAACAAGTGAACAACACAACACAGCACAGTACAAGACAACCCAGCACAACATAGAGCAATGCAACGTAGCACAATAAAACACAACGCTGCACAACACAACGAAGCACAAGACGGCGCAGCACAAAATATCACAACAGAGCACAACAAGGAACAACGTAACATAGCACAACATAACAAAATACAGCAAAGCATATCGTAACACAGCACAGCAAAGCACAACACAATGAATCACAACACCGTGCAGCACAACCCAAGATAACACAGTGCCGAATAGCACGTCACCTAGCACAACAAAACACAACTGTACAACACACAGCTAAACACAAGCAAGTGCAAGACAGCACATGTGGCACAAGATAGCACAACATAAAACAACACAGCACAACACAACAGAGCACAAAATAGCATGACACGACATGACACAGTACAGCCTAACAAGCACAACACAACAACACAGAACAAGAGCTAAACACAACAAAGTATGAGATAGCATAGTGCGAAATACCCCAAAACACCACGACAAACAGCACAGCAAAGCACAAGCATACCACAACAGATCACAACACAGCACAGCACAACCCAACCCAAGACAATATAGTACAAAACAGTATCATCCAACAAAACACAATATAGCATAACCCAGCTAAACACAACAAAGTACAACACAGCACAGCACAACCCAGTACATTACAATACAACATGACACAAGCCAGCTAAACGCAACACAGCACAGAACAACAGAACACGACCCAGATAACACAGCAAAGCAAAAAATAGTACAACACAACACAATAAGCACATCACAATATAGCACAACACAACACTGCACAACAGTTAAACAGAACAAAGCATAACCTAGCACAACCCAACACAAAACAATTCAATCCCGCGCAACAAAACCCAGCGCTTCACAACACAACCAGCACAGCACAGCACAACAATCACATTACAACCCAACCTAGCGTGGCACAAACCAAGCCAGCACAACACAGAACAATGCAACACAGCACAACAAAACAGCACTTCACAACACAACACAGCACACCAAACACAGCCCAACACAACAATCACATCATAACCAACATGGCATAGCACAACGAAGTACAACACAACCCAGCACAACAGAACATAGCGCTTCACAACACAACACAACAATCACAGAATAATCCAGAGCAACGCAACAAAGCACAACACAACATAGAACAATACGACACAGTATAACAAAACCCAGCACTTCACAACACAGCACAATACAACAATCACATCATAACCCAAGACAGCACAGTAAAACACAACCCAGCACAACAAAGCACAGCACAATACAGAACAATGCAGTACAGCACGACGCAACCCAGCACTGCACCACAAAACAAGACTACAGAGCATAGCACAATGCAACAGAGCACAAAAATAACATCACAACCCAGCACAACCCGACGGACCTTTCTTTTCACCCTCTCTTGCCTGCCTTTTCCTCCTTGCTGGCATTATCTCAGAATTTCCTTCCAGAAACTCCCCCCCCATCTCAGCTGACATTCTCTTGAGAATTCCCTTGACCTCTGACCTCCCCAAATCGAGGGGCCCTGTCAGCCTATGCCCCACTTTCCTCAGGGACCAGTCCCTCCCCTGCCCGAGTTTCCCATCATTTCTATCCTGGCTGGGGAGCAGCCCAATAGCAGCCCTTCCCCGGCTTGGTTTTTCTACCTTTTGAAAAATGAAATGATTATTAGGTTTGATGAAAGGAAAAACTCCCCAACACTTGAAGTTGTCCAGAAGTAAATTGGAGGGCTTCATCTTGTTACTCTCCTGCTCAAGGATCTTCAGTGGCTCCCTACCGACTCTAGGATAAAGTCTGGCATTTCAAGCCCGTCCCATTGTGGCTCTAGCCAATCCGACCCAGCTGATTCTGCTCTTCCCTGTCCTCAACTCTGTGTTCTATGGAGGCTGATAGGTGAACTAGAGCCACAACGGGAAGGGCTTGAAATACTGCCTCTGACGCTAGCTGTGTGACCCTGGGCAAGTCACTTCACTGCTGTCTGCCTCAGTTTCCTCATCTGTCAAACGGGGACAATAATAGCACCTCCCTCCCAGGGTTGTTGTAGGGACTAAATGAGATAAGAATCGTAAATTGCTTTGCAAACCTTATCACTCTGTAGAAACGTGAGCTATTATTTTTGTTTCAGCCAAGCCGACCTTTTGGCTGTTTCCCATATGCAACATTCTGGGCCGCTAGGTGGCGCCATAGTGCACAGAGTGCCAGGCCTGGAATCTGGAAGACTCCTCTTTCTGAGTTCAAATCCAGCCTCAGATACTTCCTAGCTGTGTGACCCTGGGCAAGTCACTTCACCCTGTTTGCCTCAGTTTCCTCATCTGTGAAATGGGGATAATAGTAAGAGCACCTACCTCTCAGGGTTGTTGTGAGGTTCAAATGAGACCAGCACCATGCCAGGTACATAGTAGGTGCTATATAAAGGCTTCTTCCCTTCTTCCCTTCTTCCCTTCCCCTATTAGCACTGATATTGTAGCTCCAGCAAAGTGAGGGAGGCAAGCCTATGGGGGCAGGGCAAGGCAGGCTCCCTTGGACTTCGGGGGCAGCAGCTTCCACAGCAGTTGGGGTAGAGGACAGGGGAGTCACCCTCAACTGGAACCTTGTTCGTATGAATCCAAGGCCAGTGAGGGCAGCTGGGTGGCACAGTGGATAGAGCACCGGGCCTGGAGTCAGGAAGACCTGAGTTCAAATGTGGCCTCAGACATTTACTAACCAGTCACTTCACTCTGTCTGCCTCAGTCTCCTTGTCTGTCAAATGAGCTGGAGCAGGAAATGGCAAGCCTCTCGAGTGTCTCTGCCAAGAAAACCCCAAATGGGGTCATGGGGAGTCGGATGTGACTGAAACAATGCAACATTCTGTTTCCTGATGCTCTGTCTTTGCGTGGGCTACCCTGTCCCCCCCATTCCTTGAATGTTGTCTCTCCTCACCTCCTCTTCTTGTATCTCTCTTCAAGGATCAGCTCCAGTATGATGGACAAGAAGCCTTTCCTGAGCCCCACCCACAGCTGTCGGCATTGGGGCCCAAGTGACTTTGTATTTACCTTGCCTCTCCTCATAGAGACCTTGCTTCTACTTATCTGTGTACATTCGGCATCTCCCGGTAGAACGGTCACTCTGAAGAGGTCAAGGATTCTGTTGTTTTCCATCTTTGTATCCTCAGGACCTGGCACACAGTTGGCGCTTGAATTGCAGCTTCTTAGGAAGGGTAATATCCTTACAGTCATGGTTGGACTTCTTGGCTTCTGGCGTCTCTTGTAATTCTTGGGCTTCTCTGTGACATGAAGGTCAAAAAGAAAGAGTCCTACCTTTGGAAGAAGAGGCCCCAGATCCCACCTCAGACCCTGACTAGCTGTGTGATCAGGTCATCTGACTTGTGTCTACCTAAAATGATGGGATTGGAGTCACTGGGGAGAGAACAAGGAAACGAGCATTTTTGGATTAATTGTACCTGGCCTGTGGTAGAGCCTTCTGAGCCCACACTGGTCTGATCAGCCACAGATGGACACACTGGACCTTGACCCCAACACAGTGAGGTCATTTTGGTCTTCTCTGACCATGAAGGACAACAGCTGACCAAGCACCTAAATTAATTCACTTATTCAATGCCGTACCAATCAAACTACCAAAGAATTACTTTATAGAACTAAAATCATAACAAAATTCACACGGAGGAAAACTAAGTCAAGGATCTCAAGAGAAATAGTGAAAAGAAATGGAAATGAAGAGGGTCTATCAAACTGTACTACAAAGCAGTAATTATTGAAAACAATTTGGTGCTGGTTAAAAAATAGAGAGATCGTCAGTGGAACAGATGAGCTACACACCATATACAAGTAAATCTAGACACGAAACATTTCAAATCTAGTAATCAATAAGCACAAAAATCCCCAGTAGTAGGCTGTCTAGACTTTTTGATAGAAACGTCTGGGAAAATTAAACAACAGTATGGAGAAGTTAGATTTTTTCCAACACCTTAGGCAATGTACTAAGTACTTTACAATTACTATCACATTTGATCCTTACAACAACCCTGAGAGGGAGGGGTTGTTATGATCTCTTTACAGTTTAGGAAACTGAGGCACAGAGGTTATATGACTTGCCCAGGGTCACACAGCCCATAAGTGTCTTGAGGTTGAATTTGAACTCAGGTCTTCCTGTCTCTAGGCCCAGTGCTCTCTCCACTGCATTCCCATAGCTGCTTCATTGGGCTCGAAAACTATGACCTTAAGATGGTAGAGGTGACGCTCTCTAAGTGGCCTTATTGCCCTACAATTTTGTTTTAACAGACCCGGTTTCATCGGTAAAGGAAACTCGCTTTAAGGAAGCATGCCTCCACCAGTGCACATAGACAACTTGAAATCCTAGAGAATTGACTGTTAAGTGAGTGCTCAGGATCATAAGGCCTAGCGTGGGTTAGAGGAGGGACTTGAACCCAGGCTCCCGTGACTCAAGGCCAGCTATATATGCCCTGTCACTTCCCTGGATAAGTGACCTTGGACGAGTCACTCACTCTAAGCCTGTTTTCTCATCTGTAAAATGAGAGGACTGAAAAACAATAGAAACTGAATGTGGCGAATTTATAGTGACCAGGCTTGGCCCCAAAGAATATATATCAGAAGCCACCTCCGGCTCCCCAGATCCTTTGAAGAGGCGGGGGGCTCCACTGGTGTGGAACATTACATATAAAGTCAGACTTTAGGGTCGATTGGTTTTCCTGAACTTTTCATTTTTGGTTCTAAGGGCTGGCCCCCCGGGAGGGACGCAGGAGAAATGTAGGCAGTATAAAGACAATAGGAAGCAATAAAAAATATGTATCATTTTAATGATCTCTAAACACCCCTCTCTCCAGGCAGATGCTGCCCCTTAGTCCGCTCAGCACCAACAGCCAGGAGGCTCGCAGTGGCCGGGCCCAGCAGGGGGCGCTAAGTCACCGCAGAGCAACGAAATTGAGGCAGGAAGTGGGCGAAGAGCCGCGGAGCTCCCTGCGCGCACTTCCGGTGCTGTTCTAGGCAGCTTGGAGGACTTTTCGCCTCGGTGGTGTGACGGCTGGTCCTCTTTTTTTCATGGAGTTGAGGGCATTGGGGGAGGGGAATGCGCCAGATCCCGGCCCTTGGGAACGCCTGCGGCTGTCTTTCTAGGAGTTGAGAGGTTCTCCCTGCAGCCTGGCAACCCCCATTCCTCACTAGTATTTTGTGGGGGCAGGAAGGAAAGTGTACCTAGATGGAGTCCAAAGTGCTGGGTTCAAACGCTGCTCTGCTCATTGCTACCCACGTAACCTTGGGCACGCTATTTCACTTTTGGAGGACTCAGTTTCCCCCAATATACAATATGGGGGCTGGACTAGATGACTTCCAAATTCTATTGAAACTCCAAGTGCATGATCCTTCCAAATCATCCCCCTCGACGTGGGGAATTTCAGGCAACTTGGAAGTGGAAAGAAGACCTTGGAGATTGACTAGCCCCAGAATCCAAGGGCCACAGGGGAGCTCCCGTTTACCTGCATGATCTGAAAGAGATTCCCCCAGCCCCCAACAAGCAGCCAGCCATCACCGCCTTGGAAACGTCTGGAGGCGTTCAGGGACTGTTCTAGTTGGGAGGAGGCTTTTCCTGACATCGATTGCCTCTTGGGAAATTGTCTCCATTTTGCTGCTCACTCAGCTCTCCAGGGCTAAGCCGAACAAGTCTGTCGTCTTCCCCACAAGGCCCTTCAGATACCGAAGCAGCTTTGGCACGCTTTGCTTTCCCATGCTAAATGACCCTTTTCCTAGGAATCCTCATAGGTTTGATTCCCATGTGGGTCAGAGGCTAAGCTGGAGAAAGACAAGAAGGGAATGAGAGAGGGGGAGGTGATGGAGTGGAATATGGAAGAAGGGGAACTGAAGAGGGAAGAGAGAGGCAAAAGCCAGAGACCAAGATGGCGACAAAGGGGAGAGCAAGGAGAAAAGGAAACCGTTAACAGAAGGGCAAACCCTGGGAGGCTGAGTGAGGGAAGAAAGAGACACACGGGAGGCAGAGAAGAGGAGAAAGAGAGTGAAGGGCAAGAGGGCTGAGGACACACAGTGATCTTCTCCCTAACCCTGTCCTGTTCCTGCCCCTGATCCTTCTCAGCCTCCTTCCCTGGATCTTCCTCTAACTTCTTTCTGCCCAGTAACCACAGATGGCCCTCAAGGCTCTGTTCTGGGTCCTTTTCTCTCCTTATCCGATTTTCCTTGGTGAGCTTGTCAATTTTCATGAATTCAGTGGTCATCTCTATACAGATGATTCTCAGATCTGTTTATCTGGCCCTAACCTGTCTCCTGACCTCCAGTCTCACATCTTTAAGTACTCTGTAGACATTTCAAACGGGATATCCCATCAATAGCTTTAAATTCAATATGTCTAAAATGGAACTCATCAGCCTTCCTAGGCGTCAGCCTCGGCTCCTTCCTCCCTTCCTCCCTTCCTCTCCACCCCACTCCTCAGATCCCATCTGTTGCCAAGTTGATTCTACCTTCCCAACGTCTCTCAGATATGCCCCCTTCTCTGCTCTGCCACTCCCATCACAAGGCTCTCCCACATGGACTACTGCAAGAGCCTTCTGCTTTTTCTTCCAGCCTGAAGTTTCTCATCACTCCAATCAATTACTCATTGAGCTACCGAAATGATCTTCCTAAAGTGCAGGTCTGACCATGTCAGCAGCAGCCTACTCAGTAAGTCACAATGGCTCCCTGTTACCTCCAGGATCAAATATAAAACGCCCCTCCTTTTTTTGGCTTTTAAAACCTTGTATAACCTAGCATCTTCGTAATTTGCCAGTCTTTTCAAACTTTACCTCCCTCTACATTTCAATAATCTAAAGAAACTGGTCTTGCTTTTCTTCACACGAGAATCTCCATCTCCTGACTCCATGCTTTCTTCCTGGCACTCCCCCGTGCTTTGGAAGCCCTTCTGTCTCACCTCTACCTTTTGACCTTCCTGGCTTCCTTGGAGTCTTAGGTAAAATTCCACTTTCTGCAGAAGCATTCCTTCCCCTGAGATTACTTCCCATTTGCCATATACATATACAGGACTGAAAAATGACATCACCACCATCACAACAACAACTCTATTTGGACATCACTTCACGTGCTGTCTCCTCCATTAGACTGTGAGCGCTTTGCGGACAAGCATTGTATTGGCCTTTCTTTCCATCCCCCGAACTTAGCCCAGGGCCTGGAGCAGAGTAAAGGCTTAATACAGGCTTGTTGACATGTTGAGCAGAGAAGGCAGAGTGGAGACAAAGTGTGGGGGGAAACAGGGGGATATAGAAGGGGAGAAAAGCCTGGGGAAAGCAAAGGGAAATGGAGATACCGAGGACAGGAGACAGTGGGATTCGGAGGAAGGAGGATAAAGAGAATCATCATGGCTTTAGAGCTGGGAAGGAGCTCAGAGACTGCCTAATTCTTCCCCTCATCTGACAGTTGAGGAAACTGAAGCCCTGGAAGTCAGGTGCCTTTTACAGGCACACACAAAGAGTATCAGAGGCAGGATGTGAAGCCAAGTTCTCTGACTCCAGACCTATGGGCTTGCCACTGTACCATGGGGTAAGAGAGATGCAGAGGTAGAGGAGATAGAGGACAGGTAGATGGAGGGAGAGAGAGACAGAGACAGAGACACAGAGAGAGACAGAGAGAGGGAGAGAGGGAGGGAAAGAGAGAGAGAGAGACAGAGAGAGGAGAGAGAGACAGAGAGAGAGAGAGAGAGAGAGGAGAGAGAGAGAGACAGAGAGAGAGAGGGAGGGAGAGAGAGGGAAACAGAGAGAGGGAGAGAGAAGGAGAGAGAGAGACAGGGAAAGAGGGGGAGAGAGACAGGGAGGGAGAGAGACAGGGAGAGACGGAGAGAGGGGGAGAGACAGGCAGAGAGACACAGAGAGAGAGAGGGAGGGAGAGAAAGGGAAACAGAAAGAGAGAGACAGAGACAGAGAGAGGGAGAGGGGGAGAGAGAGAGAGAGGGAGAGAGAGGAGAGACACAGAGAGAGAGAGACAGAGAGAGAGAGAGGAGAGAGAGAGAGACAGAGAGAGAGGGAGGGAGAGAGAGGGAAACAGAGAGGGAGAGAGAGAGAGAGAAGGAGAGAGAGAGACAGA
>NW_020944046.1:142639-173939 GCF_900497805.2 Vombatus ursinus | reverse complement strand
TGTAGAAGGGGGAGCTAAGGCCCAGAGAGGGAGGGGGAAAGAAAGGGAGTAAGCATTTCCATAGCACCTACTATGTGCTAGGCACTGCGCTGAGCACTTTTTTTTTTTTTTTAGAAATATCTCATTTGATACTCACAACAACCCTACGAGGAAGGTCTTGTTATCATTCCCATTTTACAGTTGAGGAAACTGGGACAAACAGAAGTTCAGTGACTTATCCAGGGTCACACAGCTAGTTAGTGCCTGAGGGTGAATTTGAATTCGGGTCTTCCCAGTCCAGGCCCACCTGCTGTGCAGAGAGAGGGGAGGGGATGTGCCCAAAGTCACACCCGTTTTTCTTTTGCTTTTTTTTAGGTTTTTGAATAATATTTTATTTTTTCCAATTTCACGTAAAAACAATTTTTAACATTTGTTTTAAAAAATTTTTAAATTCTAAATTCTCTCCCTGCCTCCTCTCCCTGTTTCCTGAGATGGCAAGCAATGTGATATAGCTTATACATGTGCAAAACCTATCTCCAGATTGCTCCCGTTCACACAGGTTTTTCACTGGAACAGAATAATGTCCCAGAACCAGCAGGGACCCTAGGGATCCCAGATTTCCCAGACTCCACCACTACAGCCCAGACAGGGGAAGGGACTTGGCCAAGGTCTTTCGTGACCTTGGCCACAAGCAGGAGGGGAGTCCAGGCCACCATACTGCCTTCCCTCAAGTCAAGGCTCCGTTCTTTTTAATCGGTTCTCTGTTACTGAAGGTATGCAGACAGAAGTGGGATGACCCCATGTCAAGAAATGTCCTAACCCTCCAACTTTTTCTCCTGCAGACCCAAGATGGCTTCCTTCCTACAGCGTTGCCCAGCCATGGCCAGAGACAGGGCTACATTCCTGAAGAAAACAAGGCCCCAGCTGTTGCTCAGTGCCCAAAGGTGCCCTGTCATGGTGGCCCGGGGCCTGGCCACATCCAGCCCAGGAAGCAAAGAGGCAGAGGTCCAGGCTTGTGGTAAGAAGGGAGAAGGTCCTTCCAGCAACCACCACTGCCAAATGCCTGCCAGTTTAGAGGAGTTCACTGAAAGGGGAAGGACGTGTTGCACACAACTGTGGGAGGGAAGAGGGAGGCTACAAAAGAGAAGGCTGGTGTTGCCACCTGAACTCTGGCTTCTGGCTAAGTGTCTTGTGGCAAGGGGCATGAGGAAGGCTCCTGAGGCAGCCCTGACACGACCTGGCTCCCTTTCATCCCTTCCCCAAGGCAGTGTTCCCCTCCTCAGAGTTCCTTTCCCTGGGGCTTGGGCAGGAGTCATCTCTGTTCTTTTGGGATAGGATCACCTTCCCTGGCCAAGGGCCAGTGCCCCTTCATGGAATCTGATCTCCAGGCTGGGAAGAGCAAGATCATGCTGAAGGCGGGGCCTGAGATCCAGGAGGATGTCAAGACATTCAAAGCAGGTGAGAATCATCAGACATGATAACCAGAGACCCTTTGAACCCCAGAATGGCAGAATCATAGACTACCGTAAGAGTCACAGAATCCCCAAATCACAAAAACAGAACCAGAGAAACCCAGAATACCTAAGAGGGGGAACTGCCTTAGAGAAATACTGAAGCCCCGTGGCTACAGCTCTGGCCATGCAGTCAGGAGGACCTGGGTTCGAACCCCGCCTCAGAGACGCATCAGCTGCATGACCTCTGCCTGACCACTGCATGCAAGTGGCAGCCTCTTTAAGCTCCAGATGCACAGAAGGGATGCTGGTCACTACCACAGCATCCGTGTGGACCTGAGCTGAGGCTCAAATCAAAATGATACGTGTAAAGCTGAAGGTGAAGAGCAGTCAGTGCCGGTACTGTTAAAATACTTGAAAACTTCAAGACTTGAGAATCCTAGAATTTCGGAGCTGACAGTGACCCCCGAGTTGAGCCCTGTCAGATCACAGAATATGGGAGGGGGGGAGTCATATGATATCTAGCTGAAAATCCTCCAGCACCAAAGAACTCCCTGCTTCCCACAGCAGCCCATCCCAATTGCCCCACTCCTAGGCTTCGTTCTGCTAATCACTTCCTGTGTGACCCTGGGCAAGTTCCTTCCTCTCCTTGGGCCTCAGTTTCCTTATCTGTAAAAAGAAATGAGGGGGCTGGATGAGATGGTCTCTCAAGTGGCTGTCCAGTTTCTAATTGGATAGCTCCTTCCCTTTCAGGGGAGCCCCTCTTGCCAAAGTCCCGTCTAACAAGAACTTGGCTGGGTCAGAGCTGGAAAGGACCTAGAGACCACTTAAGCCAACTCCTTTATTTTATTAGAGGAAACTGAGCTTCAGAGAGGGGGAGGGAACTTGGGATCCTGGAATGGCCATACCGAAGTCCAACCCCCTCACTTAACAGAAGAAGAAACTGAGGCTCAGAGAGGGGGGGAAGGGAATTGCTGAAGATCCCACAGGTAGTGAGAGGAAGATCTGGGGTTGGAGGTCCATCTAGCCCAATCCCTTTTCTTTATGGAGAGAGGGTGGTGAGAAAAGATGGAGTCAGTATTCTGCCTGAGGCTTAGCAAAGCCATGTCACTCAGCCAACGTCAGGCAGGGAGCCGCTGGCTGAGAGGGTAATGGGTAATGGTATTGAGTAGGAACAGAAGGCATTCCAAGGCTGTGTCACTGCCGATCGCCCACATGGGCAGTGTGGCGTACTGGATAGAGCACTGGACTTGGACGCAGAAGAATCTAGGCCTAAGTCTGCCTCAGATACTCACCAGCTGTGGGATCCTGGGGAAGTTACTGAGCCAACCTGAGATTGTTTCCTTCATCCACAAAACAGGGGAGAGACCATGGTGATCATGGAATCCAACCCTCTTACTCTTCAGACGCGGGAAGAGGCTCAGAGAGGTTGCTCAGACTGCTTCGAGTCACACAGCAACCGATGGTGGGGACAACACTTGAACCGAGATATCCCCTAACTGCTCATCCAGAGCTTGCCCCCACCCAATTCTCACTGTGGTTTTTTTTTTTTTTGTTTGGTTGAACTAGATTTGTTTTTTTTTAAATGTATTTATTTACTTTTTGGTATCTCAGCTTAGGCTTAGAGCAGGGCGCACTCGTTCAATCCTCTTTCCTCTCTAGTTCCAATTAGTTGTCTGGTCCAGGAGATTCAGTCCAGCCTGAGGAAGCAATTCTGGGGCTCCGGGGGGCAGAAGCTGGCCCTGGAGAACAAGATCAGCCACCTCATCCAGGACAACATGCCTGGTAGGCTATCCGCGAGCGGCGGGGGAGGGTGGCTGAAGAGGGATGAGGCAGCGCCCAGGGAGACACTCGGAGCCCCAGGCCTCCCCTGGACCCATCTGGTGTAACTAGGGGGGAGTGCACACACTGTGCTGGCTGAGACCTGAGGTGCTGCTCTCTGCCCTGGACTAGTGAGAGACGTGGAGGAGAGAGCCAGAAGGAAAGTGACGTGGCCAGAAGAGAAGGGAGGCCCAGAAAGGAAGGCCTTAGAGAATTTGGGGGCAACAGAAAGGCAGAGAGCTTGAGAAAGGGGAAAGACACAGAGGGAGGGAAACTGAGTCACAGGAGGGCGGGATGAGGGGAGGGGGAGAGAGAGAGAGAGAGAGAGAGAGAGAGAGATCAGGTAGACTGAGATGGACAGACACACAGAAAGAGGGGGAAGAAGGGAGAAAGGAGGCCAGACAGAGAGAAAATGACAGAGACCGCTAACAGAGAGAAAAGAAACAGAGACTGAGAGAGGAAAGGAAAGAATTTGAGATGAGCAGAGAGAGAGGGAGAGACAGAGAAGGGGAAATGGGAGAGAGACACAATGGGTGGAGAGTGAGAGACAGAGATGGAGGGGTACAGAGATGAGAGAGAGAATACCAAAAGATACAGTGGAAGAGAGAGGTGAGAAGAGAAAGAAGAGATTGCTAGAAATAGAGAAGAGGGGAGTGAGGAGCTTTGTAGAGCAGTCTGCAGGACAGGGAGGCTGCAGCCCCAGGGCCTCACCAGAGGGCTAGGAGGGGAGGGAGGCTTCCCAAACCCTGGAGCTGCCCCATCTCCCCACAGGAAGCCACGCCTTTGGCTATGATGCCTTCTTCAGCCGCAAGATTGAAGAGAAGAAGAGAGACCACAGCTACCGTGTGTTCAAGACCGTCAACCGCAGGGCCGATGCCTACCCTATGGCCCAGGACTTCTCGGAAGGGGGAAGCTTGACCACCAAAGAGGTGTCTATCTGGTGCAGCAATGACTACTTGGGCATGAGCTGGCACCCCAGCGTGCTCCAAGCCACACAGTGAGTGCTGAAGGGACCCCTTTCGCTAGAGCAAGTTAGGGTCAGGTCGCTGAGCTAGAGGAAGTCAGTCAGTAAACACTGATTAAGCACCTACTGTATGCCAGGCTGTATGTTAAGTACTGGGGACACGAAGAAAGGTAAAGGCAAGTCAGTCTCTGCCTTTCAAGGAGCTCACAGTCTAACGGAAGAGACAGCATAGAAATGACTAAAGACAAATGAGTTCTAGACAAGATGGAAATAATCCACAGAGGAAAGGTACTAGAATGAAGAGTACCTGGGAAAGATTTCCTACACAAGGTGGGATTTTAGCTGGGACTTGAAAGAAGCCCGGGAAGCCAGGAGGCAAAGCTGAGGAGGGAGCGCATTCCGCACGTGAGGGAGAGCCACTGAAAACATCCACTCAGGAGAGGGAGGGTCTTGCTGGAGGAAGAGCCAGGAGGCCAGTGTCCCTGGATCAGAGTGTGCGTGTTGGGGAGGGAAATGTAAGAAGCCTGGAAAGGGAGGACCTTGGATGTGATCCAGGGGCAATAGGGAGCCGCTGGAATTTACTGAGTAGGGGACTGAATGACGTGGTCAGACCTTTGCCTTAGGAAAATCATTTTAGTGACTGACTGAATGGAAGATGGATTGGAATGGGGAGAGACTGAGGCAGGCACACCCCCCCCCACCCCCGCCAGCAGCCATTGCTATGAGGAGACGAGGGCCTGCACCAGAGTGGTAATAGGGTCAGAGAAGAGAAGGGGGCCTACTAGAGAGCTATTACAAAGGTGAAATCACAGGCCTTGGCATCAGCTTAGCTATGGCAGGGGGTGAGAGAGAGAGTCAGGAGCTCAGGGTGACTCCTAGGGTGTGAGCCTGAGGGACTGGGGGGATGGTGCCGCCTTTCGCAGTAATAGGGAGGGTCGAAGGGGGAGGGTTTAGGGAAAGGCAAGAGTCTTGTCTTGGACACGTTGAGTCTCAGATGTCTACTGGACATCCAGTTTGAGATGTCTGAAATGCAGTTACAGTCCGAGAGCCAGAAAAGAAGCCCAGGTCAGAATGGAAGGACAGCAGGCCCTGGAACCTGGGACCCAGGATCTTTGGCATTGGAGAAGCCTGGGGCAGTAGACAGAGTGCTGACGTTGGAGTCATGCCCCGGGTTCAAATCCTGGCTCGGCCACTTTCTATGGCGGTGAGCCTGGGTGAGCCCCTCCCTCTGGGAACTGAGTTCTCGTATTCTGTAAAGTAAGGTGGCAGAACCGGGGAGCCCTACCTCTGTGAGCCCAGCTGGCAGACCTCAAAGCAGAGCCAGAGGACATTCACACCTACGAGCTGAACAATCTTGGGCTCTGAGACAGAGAATAGCAGAGCGTTCAGAAAGGGAAGGTCAAAGAGCATTCAGATGTCAGGAGCAGAGCACATAAGCGGTGCAGACCCAGAGAACAAAACTCCATCTCAGGTCTAGTTCAGGCCTAGCTCAGGCCTCAGGCAGAGCGTGAGAAAGGCAGCGTGGTGCCATGCTGAAAGGAATGGATTTGGTGTCGGGGTTCAAGGACTAGCTCTGTGTGACCTTGGAAAAGTCCCTTCCTCACTTGGCCTCGGTTTTCTTTCCTGTAAAATGAGGAGGGTTGGCCTATGTAAGCTCTAAGGTGCCTTCCAGTTCTAAATCTACAGTCCTTACAACATCTGATTCCTGGATCCAGAAAACGGACTGCCAGCTCTGCTTTCCTTTAAGTCCAGGGCCCTTAGTACGGTGCTACGCTACCTGGCACACGAGGGAAGGCTTCCTGGAAGCCATCACTTCTTAAAAGGCCCATCTCCTCCAAGAGGCCCTCCTTGGTCCTTTTTCCCCAGGGAGCCATGGCACTGACGTGGCACTCTCCTGCTTCTTCCCTAGGGACACCCTGAAGCAGGTTGGAGTTGGGGCTGGTGGGACACGTAACATCTCCGGGACGAGCCAGTTCCACGTGGCCCTGGAGCGAGAGCTGGCCGACCTGCACTCCAAGGACGCTGCCCTCCTCTTCTCCTCCTGCTTTGTGGCCAACGACTCAACGCTGTTCACCCTCGCCAGGACCCTGCCAGGTGAGCCCCGGGCTTGCACAGGGGGAGCAAGTGCTCGTTACGCTGAAGAACGAACGAACGAGGGAGTGAAGGGATGCGCTGTACAATGGATTTTGAGGGCAGGGACTATTTTGTTTTTGTCTCAATAATCCTAGAACTCGGAACAGCACCTGGCACACAGTGAGGGCCTAATACATGTTTTAGGTGAACGGGGGAGCAAACGAATGGGTGAATTCACCAAGAAGCAGCAGAGAGAGAGCCCTGAACTGGCCGGTGGGCAGCAGAATGAGGTTCTGACTCAGACTCTGCTAGTCACCATCTCAGGGCCTTTGGGAAAGGCCTTGCCCCTCTCCCAGCCTGTCTCTTCTGTAAAATGAGAGGCTTGGAGTGACTGATCTCTAAGCACTCCATCCTTAGCTGTAATGGTTGGTGATTCTATAGAGACTTCCTGGAAGAAGTCTTCAAGCAGGGCCCTCCAAGCTGGGTCAGCTCTGTCCTGGCCCAGGCTTGGCCTCCCTCACAGGCTGCCAGGGGGCAGGCCAGGGACTTGAGGCCTGAAAGGCTGTTCTCACCTGGCTGCAGGATGTGAGATGTACTCAGACGCAGGCAATCACGCCTCCATGATCCAGGGCATCCGGAACAGTGGGGTCCCCAAGTTTGTCTTCCGCCACAATGACCCTGAACATCTGGAGGAACTCCTGAGCAAAGCTGACCCCCTGACCCCCAAGATCGTTGCCTTTGAGACAGTCCACTCCATGGATGGTGAGAGGGGGCTGGGGGCACAGGGGCAGTGAAGGGGAAGAACTAATGAAGACATGTCCTAACCGCTCACTACCTTATTTCACCAACAGAGACAACATTCTGACTATCTTACTGTCTTATTTTTCCAACAATATCTTAACCATCCCACTTCCTTATTACTCCAAACCATCCCACTGCCATATTTATCCATTAGACACATTTCTTAGCCATCCCACTACCTCATTTCTCCAATCCAGAAAGCACAAAAGTCCAAGCATGTCGCTCCTCTGCTCCGGAAGCTTCAGTGGCTCCCTATTGCCTCTAGGACACAAGAGAAGCTCCTTAGTCTGGCATTTAAGGGCCTTCACAGTCTGATCCAGTCTCCCTCCCCAGGCTTCCTGCACATCCCTCCCCGTTCCCGCACTCTCTGTTCCAGCCAGATGGACTTCCCATCTGCTCTGCAAACCTGGCATTCTATCACTTGCTTCCGAAACTTTGTAGGGCTCGATCTCCCCACATCTGGCCGTGCTCGCTCCTAACCTCTGTCCGCTTGGCACTCCTATGCCACCTCCTACAGGGAGCTTCCTCTCCACATTCTCGTGCATTTCCTTTTCTGTTCTGTTCACATGCTAGATTCCCCCAGCAGAATGCAGAAGACAGGGCTGTTTCCCTTTTCGCCTTTGGAGATCCCATGGGGAGCAGAGGGCAGTTAGTTCATCAGTGTTTGTTGGAGTGGGCTGGAAAGAGGCCCACATCACCCCGCTGCCTGGACAGCTCTCCAACAGAGCCCATGTTCTAACTCTCCTACTGCCTTTCCTCAAAAGGAGTACTATTGTAACCATCCCCCTGCCTGATTGGTCTAATTTCAGTTAGCTGCTTAGCACTGGTAAACCACCTACTAAGTGGTAAGTGCTGGGGATACAAAGAAAGATAAAACAAACAAGTTCTAACCATTCTGCTACTTTCTGTTCGCCAAAGAACTGATCAGCCGGGGATGGAAGCCAGCTGCAGAGGCTGGGGTCTCGTCCCTAGGTGACAGAATGAGGCATCTGGGGGAGGAATCTTATCTGGGATTGGGGAAGGGGAGGCCAGCCTACTGGGCATCCCTGACAGACTCTAGTCTTCCCTCTCTTCTCTTCTCTCTCTCCCTCTCCCTTTTTTTCTCCCTCTTCATCCTGGTATACTTCTCTCTCTCTCTGAGCCTGTTTCTGTTTCTGGGTTCTGGTCTCTGTTTCCCACTCTCTCTGTGCGCATCATTCATCTTCCTGGCCCTCTCCCGCCCTCACAGGTGCTATCTGTCCCCTGGAGGAGATGTGTGATGTAGCCCACAAGTACGGGGCCCTGACTTTTGTGGATGAAGTCCATGCTGTTGGCCTGTATGGCGCGAGGGGTGCCGGAATCGGCGAGCGTGATGGCGTTATGCACAAGATTGACATTGTCTCTGGGACCCTAGGTGAGCTGCGGTGGAAGAAGGGGAGACCCAGGGACAGCGTGAGGGATTCCATGGCCATTCCTACCTCTTGCCCTAGATATCTCTTCATAGATAATGAGGGGCTTATTCCCTCTTCCCCATCCCCCGCCCAACTCCCATTTCGGGCTGCCCAGCAGAAGCCACCTGTGGATGTACAGGGCTTAGCTGGGAATTCATTAGGTTTTGCTAAAACCAGAGAACTTAGAAGCTAGAAGGGACCTTGGAGGAAATCTAGACCAACTCCCTCATTTTCTAGATGAGGACAAGAGGCCCAAAGGAGGGAACATAGGAAGTAAAGAGCAGAGGCAGAATGTGAACCCAGGGCTTCTGCCTCCAAATTTGGACAGGTTTAGCTGAAGATCCAGAGAATTCAGCTAGCGATTCACACAGCTTCTTTCACTGGGACTTCAGTGGGCTTTACTGTGGATTCAGGACACTTAGCTCAGGATCTGGAGGGATGCACGGGGGCACCAAGGTTTACGTGGGGATGGTTTACATGTCAATTTAAAGGATTTCACGGGAAATTTAGGAGATTTACAGGAGGAGCCAGAATTCAGTTGGGGATTCTGAGGTCTTAGGTTAAAGGGCTCAGAGGATAGTCATAGTTGGTGCCAAACAGGGAGACTTGCTCTGTTCCTCACCTGTGACTCTTCTGGTAGAACAAGCACCTTGCATACAGATTCTCTAAGTGAGAGACTGTCCAAGGAAAGGAGGGGGTGAGAGGGATTCCACCTGATTCAGCTGGTTCCCCTGTCCTCCCCCACCCCAGCATCTGGGGCCCCATGGCAGTGGGGAGGGCTCATGGCTCAGCCAACAGCTGGTGGGGCCGCACCCTTGGTCCCTTGCTCCAATCGGCCTGGGCAGACACAGGCAGTGAGCTCCTGGGGGCTCAGAGCACCTAATCACCCCGAGACACGTCCTTATCACAATTCCCAGTCCCCTGCCTGGGGCTCAAGGAAACACCGTCCATACGCCACAGAAAGTCCATACGCCACAGAAAGCGCTCAGAGGGGCCAATGCCCTCCTCTCTCACACCTGACCTTTCTGCAGGCCGCTGAACCTCCACTGTCCTCTCTCCTCCCCATCTCCTGCCTCTCCAAATTCCTCCACATCTCATCTTCCTTCCTGTCTCTTGTTTTTCTCACTTTGTCTCTAGCCTCTTTCTCAACTCTTCAAGAGACATTTGTTTTTGCCCTTTCCCCCTGCTCCTTGTATACATACAGATAGCTAAATACCAAGCAGGATGTGATGGCAGAGAAAATTCTGAGCCGGAGTACACCTTGAAGGATTCTGAATGGTGGAGTCAAGGAGGCATGGGGCATGGCCTCCCTCCTCTCTCACCCTTCCAGGCAGAGGATGGACTTCTCTCTCTCTCTCTTTCTCTCTCTCTCTCACAGGAAAGGCCTTTGGCTGTGTTGGGGGCTATATTGCCAGTACCCGTGACTTGGTGGACACGGTGCGCTCTTATGCCGCTGGCTTCATTTTTACCACCTCCCTGCCCCCTATGGTGCTGGCTGGGGCTTTGGCCTCTGTGCGCATCCTCAAGGGTGAAGAGGGCCAAGTGCTGCGACGTGCTCACCAGCGCAACGTCCGCCACATGCGCCAACTGCTTATGGACAAGGGTTTTCCTGTCATTGCCTGCCCCAGTCACATCATTCCTATCCGGGTGAGGGAAGCCCCAGCTCCCCCTTCCCCTAGCTCCCCAAACCCTTTCCCCTCCTCTGAGGCTCAGGGCAGGTCCCTGCCACATCCTCCACCTCCACAAGCCTTCTCTCTGGTGAGCTGCCTCAGGGGCTGCAAGGAGCCTGGGGGCAGCTCTCCTACTGAATCCCACTTATGCCTGTGACTCTTCCAGAGTCTAGGCTAGGGACTGGAGGGGCTCAAGAAAAGTGTGATGGCTGAGTGAATTATTCAATATAGTAAATGAATGAATGCAATGAATGATTGAATGAGCAGGAACAGATGAATAACTGAGTGAGTAAATCAAGGCATGAATAAGTGAATGAGTAAAAGCAATGAATAAAATAATGACAATGAATGTCTTGATTGAATCCATGAGGAAGAAAGAGCAAGAATGACTGAACAAAGGGCTGAGTGAATGAGTTAGTGAAGAAGTGAATGGAGAATAAAAATCCCCATTGACATACATAGTCACGACTGCCTAACAAGTCAGTTGTACAGCTGAGTGGGCCAGAGCATTGAGATTCCCGGCCTCTCTTCCCAGCTCAGCCACTAGCTGAGTCTACGCATGGGCAAATCACTTCCCATCTCTGGAACTCAGTTTCTTCCTGTGTAAAGAGGGGGCAGAACCCAGAGGAACAGGTAGGAGTTCTAGGCACGTAGACATCACCAACACAGTTGACACAATCATCACTGTCGAACTATCCTGTGGAAAAAGGCTTAGGCCTGTTCTGATTGGCCCAAGAGGGTAGAGCTAGGAGCAGTGAGTCAGATTTCAGCTCAATGTATGGAAAAGTTTTCTGAAAGTGGAATGGGCTACGTTGGGAGGTAGTGAGTTCCCCATCCCTGGAGGTCTCCAAGAAAAGCTGGATGACCACTTCTTGGGGCTGCTCCCGGAATCTGAGATTTGATGACAGAAGGGACCAGGGGGACTCAGCACATGTCTGTCCTCTCCTATGGTCTCAGGTTGGGGATGCTGCCCTCAACAGCCAAATCTGCGACCTCCTGATCTCCAAGCACAACATCTACGTGCAGGCCATCAACTATCCCACAGTGCCCAGGGGTGAGGAGCTGCTGAGGCTGGCACCCTCTCCTCACCACACACCCCAGATGATGGACTACTTTGTGGGTAAGTTTACGCTCCCCACCCAGGTTTTATAGCTTCCCTGCCTCCTTGTGTCCTGGCCCTGACACGTCCCTCCTGGGCCTGAGTTCTCTTCTCCTTAATTTGGGTCTCAAAGAAGAATGGTGGGCCCTGGAGCGAAGAGACCTGACTGAGTCTAGACTCCGACAGCCTAGACGCTGAGGAGTAACTGGGAGATGAGGGACGGGGGACGGGGGACGGGGGAGAGAGCGTAGGCCAATGACCAAAGCCGAGAGAGTGGAAGGAGGAGAGGGAGAGAGAGGGAGAGAGAGGGAGGGAGAGGGAGAGGGACGGGAGAGGAAGAGGTAGGTAAAGACACAGAGTAGGGGGGAGGGAGAGGCAGAGACAGAGAGAGGAGAGATGGGGAAGAGGGAGTGGGGAGAGAGACAGAGATAGAGTGGGGGGAAGGGAGAGGCAGACAGAAAGGGGGGCGGGAAAGAGGAAAAGAGAGGGGGGAGAGAGAGAGGGAGAGGGAGAAGGGAGAGAGGAGAGAGAGGGGAGAGGGGAGAGAAGAGAAAGGAGAGAGGGGAGAGAGACAGAGAGAGAGAGAGAGAGGGAGAGAGAGAGAGGGAGGAGAGGAGGAGGCAGACAAAGGATAATGGGTTTTGAGCTGAAAGGACTTTCAGAGATCTAGATGGAGCCCAGCACCCTGATTTCCCAGATGAGGAACTAACGTCCATCTGTTAAAATCCTGCCCTGGCTGGCCCTTCTCTGCATGGCTGGGCCTCTCTACCACTTTCTCTTCAATAAAATACATCACAACTCATATATTGACTAAGCACTGTCCCCCCAACAACTCTGTGAGATCCTCATTTTACAGATGAGGAAACTGAGGATGAGGTTAAATGAGTGTCCAGGGTCACACAGTTAGTATGTGGAAGAGCTGAAATTCCAATCTGGGTCCCTGGACTACAGTAAAGGAGCACTGAAAGATGGACATGCACAAAGACATTGAGAAGGCCGTGGGGCAAGAGGCAGACACAGATGGGGAGCTACAGGAAGGCCTGGGGAGGAAGGAGAAGAACACGATGGAAAGGGGACTGGACGTTGAGCAAACAGACTTGGGTCCTGATGCTGCTTCTGCCCCTAGCTCTGGGACCATGGGAAAGTCAGCCTCTCAGCCTCAGTTTCTTCCTTTGTTAAATGAGGGTAAGAGGCCTTGCAGTGCCTGCCTCACAGAGCTAAAGCAAGATCCTGGGTGGCCCAAAGTCTTAGTGCAGTTGGAAGCTTTAAGACTTTGGGGACACCCTGGTTAGGTGATGTGATATGTTATTATAGTAAAGAGATGGAGACACAAACCTGCAGAGAATGGCCAGGGCAGGATCTTACCAGATGGAGATCAGGCATGGGAGACAGTGGCATATTCCAGAACACAGGAGGAGTGGAAGCCTAGACAGGGAATCACCATGGTCCAATGCGGGGAGGGGGAACCTCAGAGACTCTGGGTCTGTGATTTCATCTGGGTGGGGGCCCAATCTCTGGGGTGATGGCCCTTTCACCAGTACAGCTGGGCCAGGCGCTTCCATTCCACAATAAGATTCTGAAAGATCTCAGGGCAAGAGAGACCATTGAGTAACTTTCCCAGAGAGGAAGGTTCTAAGCATCACAGACCTTCAGAACAGAAGGGCGTTTAGAGGCAGTCTACTCATTTTACAGAGGGAAAACTGAGGCCCAGAGAGAGTCCCACCAGAAGTCAAGGGCAGAACTGGACTGGGAGCCTGGCTTGCCTGGCGCACTACAGACATTGGCAGGATGGCTAGTCCTGCCCAATGTGGGAATCCGTTTGGCTTGACTCCTCTCGCTTGGTTTTTTTTTCCTTTTTTCAGTGAGATGGAGGAGGAGGGAGGGAGAAAAATCAGGTACTTGACAGTTGAAAAAAATAACACTGAATTATTAAAAAAAAAAAAAAAAGCGCCGGCCCTGGGTCGAGATCCAGCTGTCACTTGTGGAGCCCGGGTCACGGCTTTCTCTCTGAACTTCAGTTTGGCTCTCTGTGAAATCAAGAATGGGAAACGACCCAAAGTCATTTCCCTGCTCTAGACCTGCATCCTCATCTGTAAAATGAGGGCACGAACATATAATCCCAGCTTGTGAGAGAAGCTGAGGGTAGTGGATGGCTCAAGCTAGGAAAAGGCCAGCACCAATGTGGCGAGCCCCTGGGATGGTGGGCGAGAAGCAAACCAGCTCCGGTTGGAAGGGAAGGCCCATCGGTGGTGGGATGGGCCTGGGGTGATAGGGAGGATTGGACTTGGTGCTAAGTTCCCTTTCTGCCGGAACAACATGAGTCTACAGATGTCTGACTGAGGCTCCTCCCCCCCCCCCCCCCCAGGGAAACTGCTCGAGACTTGGGCTGAAGTGGGCTTGCCCCTCCAGGATGTCTCCTCTGCTGCCTGCAACTTCTGCCACCGTCCCGTGCACTTTGACCTCATGAGCGAGTGGGAACGCTCCTACTTTGGAAACATGGGCCCTCAGTATGTCACTGTGTTCGCCTGATGGCCTGGGAGGGGGAGGGGAGAGATACGGGCTGCTCCAGCCTCCCTGCCCCTGCCAGGGTATGTCTGGCCTTGGCATGGGTTGAGTGAACTGGCCCCACCTCAGTCTCTCATCAGCATCATGTTCATCTCTCTAATGCTTTAAGATTTGTAGTGCGCTTCCCTGACACCTACTCAGGGAGGTGAAATCGTTTGAGAATTCATACACGCATTCGATAGTTCATAGATAATAAACCGCATCCTATAGCCAGATGTCTGTTCTGTTTACTCAATGGCGGGGGGGCGGGGCCCGCGGGAGATACAGAGACACCCATGCAGTATCACCAAATGACCCAGGTGAGACCAAGGTGACATTCAAACACAGATGGATTCCCTAAGCCTGCCCTGGGCCTTCAGTCAAAGAACCAGAAGGTCAGAGCAGAAAGGAAGCTTAGCGAGCACTTGGTCGAAACAACTCATTTTACACAGGAAAAAACTGAGGCCCAGCCAGCGGGATTCTAAAATTAGGCTTATGGGAAATCAGATTTTGTTGTTCAGTTGTTTCTGACTCTTTGTGACCCCGTCTGGGATTTTCTCGGCAGAGATACCAGAATGGTTTGCCATTTCCTTCTCCAGCTCATTTTACAGATGAGGAGACTGAGGCAAACAGGGTGAAGTGACTGTCAAATTCAAATGCATCACTCCCCTAGTCAAAAACTCCCAGTGACACCATAATGCCAGTAAGATTAACATGAACCTCTCACTGGGGATTTAAGGCTGCTCATAATTTGGTTCCAGCTACCTTTCCAGCCTCATTTCTTATCTTTGCCCTTCATGAGGGCACCTCCCACCTCCATGCCTTTGCATAGGGCATTCTCCAGGCTGCACCATCCACCTCACTCCCCTCAGAATCTTTTCATTTGCTTCAAGGTTCAGCTCCAATGATGACTCCTGAAGCCTTTCTTAAACCTAGAGTTCAAGAAAGTTACTGTTCCTTCTCTCCTCACATGACCTACTTACTTTTTTTGTACATGCTGCATCCTCCAAGAGAGTGCAGGCTCTTTGGTGAATTCCCCGGCACCCTCCACAGGCCCTGAATAAAGCCCCAAGGGCCCTTAAAAGCCCATCCAGTCTGCCGGCCTCATTTCACAGAGGGTGCTGATTCCCAGCAAGGGCAATGCCGGACACCTCCCCTCTACTGGCCTAATGGGCATCTCACCCTCACGAGAATCACCATGGCTGCTGCTGGGCTCGGCCTCAGCTAGTCTGGACTTAGCAGACACACCAGTTTAAGAAATGGACCATGTGGAAGGCTCCCGCAGGCAGAGCCCCATGCTGGGGGCGAGGAACAGGTATGCTCAGTCCTGTCTCCTTTTCCTGGGCCCTCTTTAGGAGTCCAAGACGAAAACTGGGGATGGGGCACTCTGTGTATTCTTAGTATACTAAGTATACACAGTATAACCAGTATATTTAGCCCCTACTGGCAATTCCTGGTTGGTGTACTAGCCTCAGGGCAATCCCCAAGATGGCATTGTGGTCTCTGGCAGCAATGCTGGCACCCTGGGCACGACTCTGACCCCAAGTTACAGCTACTTCCCTTGCAAGTGCCCTCTGAGCCCCTGCATGCTGGCCCCTCTCAGGACTCCCTGCTTCCTCGCCCCAGCCAGCCAGCCAGTCAGAGAAAAATACCTACTACAGATTAGAGAGACAGCAAGGCGACAGCCAGCCTCCATTTTGTGTAAGTCTTGGCTCCATCACCAGGACCTGTCGCATGACGTAGACCAGGCCTTTCCCTGAGAAATCAAAGAGGTGACCCTGATGCCACTTCAGATCTGATGACAACTCTACGATGCCCTGAACGGCACAGGGCTGAGGAAAAGACCTCAGGCCCCCAGATCCACATGAAACCTCCCTGCCTCTCCAAGGGTACGATGGGATCAAGTCACTTTCACAGCACACACACGATCTACCTGAGAGCCCTGAGTCACAGGGAACAGAAGTGGGGGCGGCTGTGGGAAACACCCAAAAATGTGCTTCAACAGCTCCAAGATCCAAACTTTATTAATGTGAAATTGAATGTTATCTTTTTTAAAAAAGTTCAACAGCCCCAGATTAGCAGCAGCTTCTTTCTTTCCCCTGAGCCTCTTTTAGGCCCTTTAACGCCTGCTCTGGGGCCCCTACTAGGGCCTTTGCAAACAGCCACTGAACGATGCTGACCTCCACAACCTAGGAGCACCCCCTAAGGGAGCGCGGGGAGGGGAAGAGCCCAGCAGTAGGCAGGCCCTCAACGAGGGGCTGGGCTCTTCCCAGAGACCCAGAGAAAGAAGTCACAGCGAGCAGCAGGGTTGCTGTTGTGGCCCACAGGCCGTGAACAGACATAGAACTGCCGGCCAAAGTTGGGCCCGGCTTTCC
Organism: Vombatus ursinus; assembly: GCF_900497805.2. Taxonomy (NCBI): domain Eukaryota; kingdom Metazoa; phylum Chordata; class Mammalia; order Diprotodontia; family Vombatidae; genus Vombatus; species Vombatus ursinus. The sequence goes on along the minus strand of NW_020944046.1, from coordinate 157,732 downwards.
TCACTGTCCGCAGCACACAGGGCTCCCCGTGGCCCTTGCATAGGGGAGGTCGAGGTGGGCCTTTCAGAACAGCCTTCCAAAATGCTGCCTGGCCCTCGCCTGGTTCAGAGGGTGGGGGTGCCACTACCCTGGGGTCCTGGCTGGCTGGATCAGTCTCAGGCTCCTGGGCTCCAGTGATGAGGGGTTTTTCTGGGGGACAGCCTGCCTGGAAGAACCTCAGGAGGCTCAGCTGGCCTTGGCCTGGGTCCCCACCCATTCTTTTGGCCCGGTTCTTGGGCAGTGCACTGTTCTTGTCTCCTTGGGGCTGGGGCAAGGTGGGCTCTGGAAGGTTTACCGGGTCCAGTTTGACCAGGAACCGGGAGAGTTTCTGCTGCCGTCCAGCAAACTCTGGCAGGTACCGGGTACAGAGTGGGGGACATCGGGGTGCGGGGATGAGCTCCGCCCTCAGGGTGGCCCCAACGGGGCAGTGGTCTGAGCCCTCCACCTCAGGCATGAGGAAGGAGTCCTCAAACTCCCCCAGCACCAGAGCTCTGTCACCGAGGATATAGTCGAGTCGGGTGCCATAGTTGGTGAGGCGTGCCCCTATGACAGTAGACCAGCAGGTGAAGGCACCGACTTTGGTCGGGTGGAAGTGACGGAAACTGTCAATGAACAGCCCACTGTCCCTGTCGGGCCGCCACAGGAACTCTGTGAGCCACTGGCGTCCGGGGTTCTCTTCAAAGCACGCCTGGGGTAGGCAATTGAGAGCCAGAGAACGTCAGAGCTAAGGAGAGCCGAAGAAAGAACCAAGTACAATCCCTCTATTGGGAAAGGGGGGAAAAGCCTCAGAAGAGGACTTGGGATCAGTGCATGTCAGAGCTGGAAGGGATTTTAGACGCTGGCTGGTCCAATTCATTTTTTACAAAGGAAGAAAATGAGGCACAGAGAAGAAGGGAACCTCTCTTGAGGTCCCACAAGGCCCAATTTGAGGTGGGCCTTCAGACTCACAGGCTCCCCGCTAACTGTAACTTCAGGCAAACCCCTCCTCTCTCTGGGCCCTGGTTTCCTCCTCTGTAAAATGAGAACAGTGCCCATACTCCACTTCCCAGGGTGCTGTACAGCAGGCTATGGACATTTGTAGTCTTCAGCCTCACCCAGAAAGCAATCCCTGGGTTCCCCTGGCCTTCTTTCCAATTTCAAGGTGAAGCTTTTTAACTCCCAAAGCCTCAACACGGCATGTTCTGTGACCCTGAAAACACATCCGTTATCATCTTCGAATCCCTGCCCCCTCAGCACCAACAATGGAGCATGGCACACAGTAGGCTCCTTAGCCATAGGTGCTTGAACAAACGAATGTGTGAATGAAATTCTAGGCCTGGGAGCAATGGGGAGAAACCTTGGAGAGGCAATGAGAAGGGCCCAACAGGGGAAAGGCCTGCCTCAGGAGGTGGTGAGGTCTTCGTCCCTGGCATTCTCTCCCAGAGTGGCAGCAGATTCCCCTACAAGGACACTGTAGAAGGGATGCCTGTTCAATGGCCTCTGGGGTCCTTTCTGTGTCTGCGAGTCTAGCCCCTGCCCACATCTCCAGCTTCCTCTCCCGCAATTTCTATACAGAAACAGCATCTATCTCTGTCAAACTTCACCACCTGCTGAGTGACACCACCTTTACTCAGGCCATCCTGCAAGCCAAGAATGCCTGTTAGCCGTGAATGCCTCGCTCTATGCCCTCCAGGGCATCCAACCGCCAGACCTGCTAACCAGACACTGTTTCCTAAGCTGGGCACCCCATGACACAAAGAGGGCCTCTGGGTTTGGGAGAAACACCAATGTTTTTCCCTCTAAAATGCCTGCATTAAAAAATACTGATTCTATGTGGCAATTTTTTTTTGCATGAAAACAGGCTTAATTTTATAGGAATGCTGCACGTCAGAGCTAGAGGCGTCTTAGCAATTACAGTCCAATCCCTCATTTAAAGAAAGGGGAACTGAGCCTCAGGAAGGTGAAGATGCCTACAATTAAAGAATGTCAGAGCTGGAAGGGGCCTTCCGAACTGACCAGCTAACTGACGGATCACTGGAAGGCCTGGTGTCTCCGGAGTCAGAGGAGCAGGGTTTAAATCCTAGCTGTGTGATGTCATCTCGGAGCCTAGATGGATCAAGGCCTGCCCCTCCCAGTCTAATTCTACACTTTCATGATCAACAGGGTAGAGAGCTACCGGTGTGTCCGCAGACATGGATTAAGACAGAGGTGGCACGCTTAGCCGAAAGGAATCCTTACCAGATCATCAGGGTCACAATGGTCCAGAGGCCGGTGAGATGTGTTCACATCGCCCAGAATGATCACGTGGCTGGGAAAGAAGGAGGTGTCCATCAGCCACGAGAGATGGTTTGAGATTGTGGAAAGCAGCAACCATGGGGTAGGGCAGAGGCAGGGGCAAGAGCCCTGGAATGGGAGTTCTGAGGCACAGGGGAGAGGCTTGGCTCTGCCAATTATCAGCTATGTGGCTGTGGGCAAATTCCTCCTCTCTCTCCTCCTCCTTTTCTTCCCTCTGTGGTACAAGGGCAAAGGTTCCTCCCCTACCTCCCCCCACAGAATGGGACTAAATGGTCTCTGAGGAGCCCGTGATCATCCCAAGGCCTTTCCCCTCTCTGGGCTTCGGTTCCCCAGTAACAACTGAAGACGACCACAGTTCCTGCTCCCTTCGTCTCCCCTATCCCCTCTGACGGTCCCACCCCCACCAACGCTGTGAGGAAAGTGCTTTGTAAATCTCAAGCTCTGGCCAAAGCAGGTGGCTCAGCCTTCCTTGGGCTCTCCTCCATGTCTGGACAGGCTACTCCCTGGACCTCAAATGCCTTCCCTCCTCCCTCTTCCTGTAAAGCCCAACTCCAGTTACTCACTACCTTTAGGAAGCCTGCACTGCCCTCCCCAGTCTCCCTCAGCTCTCACCTCTCGGATGCACATAGCGTTTAATACCGTATATTACAGCTGCCTGTCTGTGCCTCATTGCCCTATTGAACTCTGAGGTTCATGACGGGCTGCTTCTTAACTGCAGTGACTCTCCTCCGGGGTGGAGCACTTTATAAAGGTTTCTGGAATGAATGGACAAAGCTTGGGACGTGTCCCTTTTCTTGCATGGGGAGGGGGCTGGCCAGTAGTAGCTCCTCGAGGGCCCCCGGGCCCAGAGCAGCTTGGCCAAGGTTCCTCATTGGAAAGAACCTCAGGGACCATCTAGCATATCTACTAACCCTTATTTTATAAATGAGGAAACCGAGATCCAGAGAAAAGAATCTGCCCAAGGTTGCCAGGGGCCTAAGGAAGAGAGCCAGGCCTAGAGCCTGAGGCAGCCAATTCTAGACCTCTCCGCACTGTCTCCCACTACCTCTTGTTGCTGGGTTGATTCCCACCTGCCTGCCCGCAGGAGGGCTTCAGCTCGGAGCTGCAGGAGTCGATAGAAACGCAGCTTGTAGGCCAACCGTTCAGGCTTCTCAGGGTCCGCATGGGGGCAGTAAACATTGATTATCGTCAAGGTCTTTTCATGCCCATCTGAAGTGCTACAGAGGAATAATAATAATGACGATGATGATGATGATGATGATAAGGCTAGCACTTGAAATTTCCCAAGTACTTTGCATGCATTAACTTCATGAAAGGTTCTTTCTCCATAGTTAGTGAAGACAGTCCCCCTGCTTCGCCTCAAATAAGTCCTGTCCCTACCTGTTAAATTTCAAAGGAGATCATAACCCAGCGGAAGGTCGATTTTCTCTGCTAATCCTTAGTCTACTTCCTGATCCTTTCTCACACAAATTACCATTCAAAGTCTTGGCTCCCTTAAGAGGAACAAACAGACCACTTTACAAGCAGCAAGGGGGATGGGGGTAGAAATGGAAGGACTGAAAACTTACAGACCTCCAGAACTAGCACTGAAAACTGCAGCACAAAAACCCCGAAGCTTGGGACGAGCAGAGGTCAACTTCAACATAAAGTTAAAAATCAAGAAATAAGCTGGAAAATGAGCAAACGACAAAAAAAAGAATCTGACCACAGAAAGTTACTATGGTGACAGGGAAGGTCAAAACACAAACTCAGAAGACAACCAAGTCAAAACTGCCCTATGCAAAGCTTTAAATCAAAATGTGAACTGGTCTCAGGCCCCAAAAAATAATTCTTGGAAGAGCTCCAAAAGGATTTTTAAAATCAAGTAAGAGCAGTAGAGGAAAAACTGGGAAAAGAAATGACAGTGATGAAAGAAAGAAACAAGAGTTAACAGCTTGGTAAAGGAGGCACAAAAAAAAAAATGTTGAATTAAATAATACCTTAAAAAGCAGAATAGGCCAAATAGTAAGAGGCACAAAAATCCAATGAAGAGAAAAACTCCTTAAAAAACAAAATTGGCCAAATGGAAAAAGACGTATAAAAATTCACTTAAGAAAAGAACCCCTTTAAAAGTAGAACTGGCCAAACAGATAAGGAGGTATAAAAACTCCCTGAAGAAAATGATTCCTTAAGAATTAGAAATGGGGGGCAGCTAGGTGGCACAGTGGATAGAGCACCAGCCCTGAAGTCAGGAGGACCTGAGTTCAAATCTGGCCTCAGACCAAACACTTCACACTTACTAGCTGTGTAACCCTGGGCAAGTCACTTAACCCCAATTGCCTAAGCAAAAAAAAAAAGAGAGAGAATTAGAATTGGATGAGTGGAAGCTAACGATTCCAAGAGACATCAAAAAAACAATAAAACAAAATCAAAAGAATGAAAAAATGGAAGAAAATATGAAATATCTCATTGGGAAAAACAACTGACTTGGAATATAGATTGAGGAGAGATAATTTAAGGATTATTGGACTACCTGGAAGCCATGTTAAAAATTACTGGACTACCTAGAAATCATGATTAAAAAAAAAAAGCCTAGACATTATATTTAAAGAAATTATCAAGGAAAGTTGCCCTGATATCCTAGAACCAGAGGGTAAAATAGAAATTGAAAGCATCCACCAACTACCTCCTGAAAGAGATCTCAAAATGAAAACTCCCAGGAATATTATAGCCAATTCCAGACCCCCAGATCAAGGTGAAATTATCGGAAGCAGGCATAAAGAAACAATTCAAATATTGTCAAGCCACAGTCAGGACAACACACGATTTAGCAGCTTCTACATTAAAGGATCATAGGGGATTGGAATATGATATTAGAGGGCAAAGGAGCTAGGATCACAACCAAGAATCACCTACCCAGCAAAACTGGGTATAATTCTTCAAGGGAAAAAATAGATATTTAATGAAATAGAAGACTTTCAAGAATTCCTGATGAAAAGATCAGAACTGAAAAAAAAATCTAACTTTTAAATACAAGACTCAACAGAAGCATAAAAAGGTAAACAGGAAGAGAAATTAAAAGGGATTCAGTACGGTTAAACTATTTACATTCCTACATGGAAAGATGATATTTGTAATTCCTAAGAACTTTCTCATTATTAGGGCAGTTGTAAGGAGTAATCATAGATAGAGGGTACAGGTGTGCATTGAATATGATGGGACGAAATCTAAAAAAAATAAAATTAAGTGGTGACAAAGAGGGATTCATTGAGAGAAGGGGGAAGGGAGAGGAAGAATGGGGTAAATTATCTCACATAAAAGAGGTACAAAAGAGCTTATATAGGAAAGGGGAAGGGGGGGCCCTCGAACCTTACTCTCATCAGAATTGGCTCAAAGAGGGAATAACATACACACTCAGTTGGGTATAGAAATCTATCTTACCCTACAGGAAAGTAGGAGGGGAAGGGAATAAGAGAAGGGGAGTGTGTGATAGAAGGGAGGGCAGATTGAGGGAGGTGGTGGTCAGAAGCAAAATACTTTTGAGGAGGGATGAGGGGAAGGGGTGGGGGGGGGAGAGAGAGAGAGAGAGAGAGAGAGAGAGAGAGAGAGAGAGAGAGAGAGTAGAATAAATGGGGGAAAAATAGGATGGAGAGAAATACATAGTAACCATAACAGTGAAAAAAATTTTACAGCAAGTTTTTCTGATAAAGGTTTCATTTCTCAAATATATAAAGAACTGAGTCAAATTTATAAAAATGCAAGTCATTCCCCAATTGATAAATTGTCAAAGGACATGAACAGGTAGCTTTCAGAAGAAGTCAAACCTATCTCTAGTCACATGAAAAAAATGCTCTAAATCACTAGTGATCAGAGAAATGCAAATTAAAACTGTGAGGTACCATCTCATACCTATAAGATTGGTTAATAGGGCAGAAAAAGAAAATGACAAATGTTGGAGGGGATGTGGGAAAACTGGGACACTAAAGTACTGTTGGTAGAGTTGTGAACTGATCCAAACACCCTGGAAAGCAATTTGGAGCTATGCCCAAAGGACTATAAAACTGTGTATTCCCTTTGATCCAGCAATACTACTACTAGGTCTGTATCCCAAAGAGATCAATAAAAAAGAAAAGGACCTATGTGTACAAAAATATTTATAGCAGCTTTTTGTGGTGGCAAAGAATTGGAAATTGAGGGGATGCGTCCTTTAGTTAAACAGAGGACTTCCAAGTATTCCTTATGAAAAGACCAGAGTCATACAGAATCTTTGAAGTAAAAATATAGGAGTCAAGTAAAACAAAAAGATAATTATGAGCAAGCGATCATAACGTACTAAACAAAGCTGAAATGTTTGCTTTTTAATATGGGGAGATGATACATGTATCCTCTGGGGTATACAAGTCATTGGGAAGCCAGATAGTATAGTGCACAGAGTGCTGGGCCTGGAGTCAGGAAGACCTGAATTCAAATACTTCCTACCTGTGTGACCCTGGGCAAGTCACTTCATTCCTGTCTGCCTCAGTTTCCTAAACTGTAAAATGGGGGTCATAATAGCACCTACCTTCCTAGGGTTGTTGTAAGGATCAAATGAGATAATATTTGTGAAACGCTCTGAGGACCTAGCCATTCATAACAAAAATTCTTAATAAGAATAATTTTATTGTTGATGATAATCTTAAAAGAAGAAAGGAAAAGGATGAGAAAAGGAATATATGGGGGGTGGGCGGAGAAAGTTTGACCTGAGAGGTAATAAGAAACCCTGGGAGTTTACTGAGGTTAGGAAAATCACTTTTGCAGCTGTGTGGAGGCTGGATTAGAGTGGGCAAAGATCTGAGGCAGGGAGACCAAAGCTATTTTGTATTATTCCAAATGAGCTCTTAGGAGGGCCTGAAGTAGGATGTGAGTGGAAAGGAGGGGCCAGATGGGAGAGACATTTTGGAAGTAAAAATCACCAAATTTAGTAGAGGATCAGAGAGGAGGGTCCTTGAAGTCACCAAGTCCAGCGCCTCATTCTATAGAGAAAGAAACTGAAGTTCAGAGGGGTCACTTGACTTGCCCACGGGCACAAAGGTCATCAGTGGCAGAGACGGGATTTGTAGCCATAGCTTCGGCCCCCACATTCACTGTTTTCTCCATAGTACCACGTTGCCTTCCCTACTCTACCAGTCCAGTAAGTCTGCATCCCACCCATGACAAATGAATGTAAGGTTTCCCAGAAGTAACTAGTACTCACGACAGTATGGGGCAAACAGGACCAGAAATACTCCAAGGTGTCCCAAAAGTCTTAATGCAGCTTTAAAGCTGCACAAAGACTTTTGGGACACCCTGTATAAGCTGGCCTTAGAGGAAGTGAAAGATCCTGGCGGAGACCACAATAAACTCCAAACTGAAGTGACCTGAATAATAAAGGGTCAAACCACAAAAAAATGAGAAGAGAATGAGCTCAGGGAGCTTTTTCACAGCTCCATGGCTAGGGACTGAAGTCTCACCTGAACAGGGAAGGGATAGGAGTGATTCTGAAAGATAAAACAACTAATCCCAAATGAATTTGAAAGGTATTTGCATGAACAAAATTAATACACCTGGAGTAAGAACAGAAGCACTTGGGGGGAAAATCTTCGCATGAAATCTCTCTGATGTGGTCCTGACGCCCGAGAAATACAGATGTGTCTGTGGCTGAGCCAGCCCTCAAGAGAGGCGTGCTCAAAGGACAGAAAGTCTCAAAACAACTGCCAACCATTAACCACCATTGGAAAGAACGCTCCAAAGCAATAATGTGAAGAAAACAGCCCATCAAAATAACATTGAACTTTCATCTCATTCACTTCATTCATTGCAAATTGGCAAAAAAGACAAAAAACAAAATAATAAATGTTAGAGCAAATGTAGGTAGACCAATCAAGACAATGTTCATGCAGCTTCTTTCCCTCTTTTGTCTCTCATCTCTCTCTCCCCTTCTCTTTCTCTCTTTCCTCAGCCCTTTCCTCCATCTCTCTCCCCCTTTCCTCTCCATCTCACTCTCTCCCTCTCTTTTCTCCATCTCTCTCCTCTTCCCTCTCTCCCATCTCTCTCCCCCCTCTCCTCTCCATCTCACTCTCTCCCTCTCTTTTCTCCATCTCTCCCCTCTTCCCTCTCCACCATCTTTCTCCCTCCAATTCTCTCTTTCCCCCATTCCCATCCTTTTCTTCATTTCTCTCTCCCCTATCTTTCTCTCCCTCCATCTCTCTCTCAACACCCAGAGCAACTCTGTTTGCAAAAACAAAGAACTGGAAGCTACCCACATGTCCAAAGATGAGTAAACTGCTGAACAAATGGTATATTAATTTAATGTTGTTGCAAATGTGAAGACTATAAAACCACACGGCAAGATCGACTGTGGTGCGAAGAATGCTGGATTTGGAATCAGAGACCTGAGCTCAACCTCGGCTCTGCTACTTTTTAGCCCTCTTTGCCCACTGATGAAGTGAGAGGGAGCGTTTGGACTAGAGGCCCTTCCAGACGCAGTCCAGTTGGAAATCCCACACTTCAATCTTAAGAAATACCAAATATGAAGAAAACCACAAAATAAGGAAAACGGCAAGTGAAGTGCTATAGGATGAAGAAGGAAAAGCCAGAACAACAACATAGTAACTCAATTCTATGCTCATCACTGACACATTGCCGTGCAAGGCAGATGACAAGACAGACAGCAAGGCTATGGATACACCCCAAAGCTGCAGCAGGGACTAGACACGGCATGTCTGTGGCCTGGGGAAGAGCTGAACTGGAGTGTATGAATATAATAGATTATTATTCAGTAAGAAATCACAACTACGAGGGATTCTGAGAAACTGGGGAAGTAAGAACTGATGCAGAGCACGATATATACAATCATTGATATATATGATAATGACAACAATAGAAATGAGAAACTCACTAGAGGGAAATCAGACTGAGTGATTATAAGAACCATCTTGGTTCCTGAGAGCAGATAATGAAACGTGCCTACTTGCTCTTGGCAGAGAGGCGGGGACACATGTCACATAGTCACTCTATTACTGGGCTTCAACTATTTTTATTTGTTAAGGAACATAATTTGACGGGGGGGGGAGTTGGTAGATGGGGAGGAAACAACAAGAAATTACTGTGATGTAGTAGCAAATGACCATAGTCATCTAGTGTTTGATAAACTCAAAGATTTAAGTTTTTGGGACAAGAACTCACCATTTGACAAAAATTGCTGTGAAGACTGGAAAGCAGTTTGGCAGAAAGAAAGCATGTACCAACATCTCCCACTGCATACCAAGATAAGGTCAAAATGGCTACATGATTTAGACATAAAGGGTGATAAGCAAATTAGGGGAGCGTGGAAAAATTTACCTGTCATATCTACGGATAAGGGAAAAAATTTATGATCAAACAAGAGACAGAGAGTACTTTGGGATGTAAAATAGATAGTTTTGATTACATGAAATTGGAAGGGGTTTGCACAAAATCAATACAGCCAAGATTAGAAGGAAAGCAGGAAACTGGGGAACAACATTTTTACAGCAAGTTTCTCTGATAAATGCTTCATTTCTCAAATATATAGAGAAGGGAGTCCAATTTATAAAAATATGAGTCATTCCTCAACTGATAAATTGTCAAAGGATATGAACAGGCAGTTTTCAAAAGAAGAAATCGGAGAGGATTCTAGGAAGATGGCAGAGTAGATCAGAAAATTTGAAGCTCTCAAGATTTTCCTCCACAAAAGAGATAAAATAGCACCTCTGGGCAAACTTAAGAGCCGTGAAAACAAGTAAGAGGAGAGGCAGAAGAGGGGTCCTCCTGGGACAATAGAGAAGATCTGAAGAAAAATCCTGGACCAGATTTCCTCCTTGTAAAGAGTAAACACCTTCAGGCTTGGGTCAGCTTCAACAACACGTGGCAAGCCCTGGGGTTAGCTGGTTTGGGAGGCTGCCTCTGCCCCAGCCACAGGAACTTTTACCCCGGGACAGTGAGGGGAGGTGGGTGTATGACCTGGGGAAGATAGAGGGAACCTCTGCTGACAAGAAACGCCGGACCCAGCAGTGCTGCAGAAGTAGGGTGGGGGCAAGAAGGAAACAGCACAGGCCTAGTGGAGTGCAGAAGCAGTGGGGTGGGGACGCCTCTGCTGTGGGCACTTACAGGAGGCTGGAGGTCTTGGTCTGAGTTTAAGGTTAGAAGGGTGAACTGAACGAGGATTAGAGGCACCATCCCCTATACCCCAGGACTAGAGGTGATTATAAAAACTAAATTATTACCAAAAAAATGCACAGGCAAAAGAGAAAGAATCTAACCATAGAGAGCTATTATGGGAATAGAGAAGATCGGGGTTTGTCTTCAGAAGAGGATACTGAAGCAAAGAAACCCTCTTCTACCCCAAAGAGTAATGTCAAATGGTCACCTGTCCAAAAAGAACTCACTGAAGAACTTAAAAAAGACTTTAAAAATCAAATGAGAGAGACTGAGGAAAAACTAAAAAGAAAAATAAGAATAATACAAGAAAAACAAGATTATGAAAACAAAGTCAACTAATTAGAAAAGGAGATCCAGAATCTTAAGGAAGAAAATGACTCCTTGAAAATCAGAATTGGGCAAGAGGAAGCCAGCAAAGTTATAAGAGATGAAGAAATAAAAAAAAATATAAAGAATGAAAAAATAGAAGAGAATGTGAAACATCTCATAAGAAAAACAACAGATCCAGAGAACAGATCAAAAAGAGAAAACATAAGAATAACTGGACTACCTGAAAGTTCTGATCAAAAAAAGAATCTTGATGCAATAATACAAGAAATAATTAAAGAAAATTATCCTGAAGCCTTAAAACAAGAGGGGAAAATAGAAAAAGAAAAAATCCACTGATCGCCATCTGAAAGAGATCCTATGAGGAAAACTCACAGGAATATTATAGTCAAATTTCGAAACCCCCACATCAAGGACAAAATATTACGAGCAACATGAAAAAAAATAAGTTACATACAGTGGTATCACAATTAGAATCACACAAAACTTAGCAGTGGCAACACAAAAGAACTGGGCTTCTGGCCGAAAATATTATACCCAGCAAAGCTAAGCATAATTCTGAATAAAACAAAAAAATGGACATTTGATCAATTGTTGGACTTTCAGGTCTTTGTTAAAAAAACAAATCCTGAACTCAATAGAAGATTTAACACCCGAGAGCCAAGAGAAATAGAAGGTACATACCAATGACCAATTACAAGGGACTAAAAAGTATAGAATGTTTACCTTTTATGTACGAAAAATGTAAAACCTATGTCTAAGATTATTACCAGTAATTAGGTAACTTACAAGGCAGACTGGGGTAGAACTGAGTATGATATGACTTCAAAAAGTTAAAACCATTCAAGTACAGCTAGAAGAGTAATTATCTTTTATAAATGAGATGTAAGAGGAAGAACCAGTGTAGAGGAATTAGATGGGGGAGGGGGGCTCTTAGTTCTACTCTCATGGGGAATGGGTTTAAGAGGGTAAAATACACATACATTCAGAAGAATTTAAAAGTCTTCTAAATTTAGAAAGAAAACTCTAAGGAGATAGGAAGGGGGGAGAGGATAAAGGAGGGATCTTTAGAGGGGAGGGTGTGGGAATAGGTTAAAAGGGGGACATAGAAGAGGGTTTAGTTTAGATTTAGGTGAATGCGAGGATAAAGGAAGGACTGCTGCAGTGGGGGTAGGTTAAGTAATAGTAGAGTAAGGTAGCAGGTAGAAGTAAAGTAGAGGAGTTAGGAGAGAGGAAAAATAAAGAGATATGCACAAACATAAAAACAAAGATTAGGAGTAGAATCTCTTAGGGAAAGCATATGTATATGTATGTGTATGTATGTATATATGTAAGTATGTATGTGTGTGTGTGTGTGTATATATATATATATACATGTATATAAGTGCATGTATATATCAATACCTATAAATATATCCAATGCTCAACTGTAGCCTTGGGGTGGTGGATAGGGGGGAGGGAGGGGAAAAAAAGAACAAAGTAAAAAGTGTACAGCAGAGAACAAAAGAAAACCTACAAGGAAGCAAAGAAAAGATGGACAGCTGTCAACATAATGAACAGTATTTAATATATAGGCTTTCTTGAAATGAAATTATCACTACATAATTTGAATCCTCTCCTATGTTCTGCTGTGCACATGACATTTTTGTTTTTTCTTATTTTATATTTAAGTTTACAATGTTTCTTTTCTTATGTAAGTTTTAGCATTTGTCTAAAAGAAAAAAAAGAAAAAAGAAATCAAAACTACCTATAGTCATATGAAAAAATGCTCTAAATCATTACTGATTAGGGAAATGCAAATTAAAGCAGCTCTGAGGTACCACCTCACACCTATGAGACTGGCTAACATGACAGAAAAGGAAATAGATAAATGCTGGAGAGGATGTGGAAAAATTGGGATACTAATGCACTCTTGGCAGAGTTATAAATTGATCCAGCCATTCTGGAACTATATCCCAAAGAAATCAAAGAAAAAGGAAAAGGACCAATATATACAAAAACATTTATAGCAGCTCTTTTTGTGGTGGCAAAAAACTGGAAATTGAAGGGATGCCCATCAATTGGGGAATGGCTGAACAGGTTGTAGTATGTGAATGTAATGGAATACTATTGTGCTATAAGAAATGATGAGCAGGATGCTCTTGGAAAAACCTGGAAAGACTTACACAAACCGATGCAAAGTGAAATGAGTAGAACCAGAAGGGTACCGTATATAGTAACAGCAATACTGTATGATGATCAACTGTGAATGAATTGGCTATTCTCAACAATACAATGATACAAGACAATTCCAAAGGACTCGTGATGAAAAATGCTCTCCACCTCCAAAGAGAGAACTAATAGAATCTGAGTGCAGAGTAAAGACTGAAGCATAAGCACTTTCTTTATTTTTCTTACTTTTTTTTCAATATGGCTAATATGGAAATGTTTTGCATGATTTCACACGTATAACTGATATCACTTTTTTTTGCCTTCTCAATGACTAGGGGAGGGATGGGAGGGAAAGAATTCAGAACTCAAAAATAAAAAAAAATGAAGCTAAAAATAAATAATAAATTTGGAGGGAAAAAAGAAATTACTGTGATAGAAAAACAAAAGACATCAGTGAAAATTTTTAAAATTTCATTTGAATGTAAAGAAAATAATATTTTTAAAATCCCAGCCCAGAATTGCACAGACGTGGTGTAAGCAAAGAGATATATGCCAAGGAAAGAGCAGTACTCCATGGCAAGCCAGCATGCTCCCCTGGCTTCTCTATACTCTGTCTAGTGGAAGGCCTCTAGCACACTGGGTGGGCCTCCTGTGCAGAAATGGGAGGAGATCATGGATAAAAGTGGTCCAGGGTGGACCACAATCTGCACAGGTAAAGGCAAGGCCCATACTGCTGAGAGCACAGATGCATCAAAGTCATGAAATCTGGAATATGGCTTTTTATTTATCAGGGACAGTTATCAAATGTTTCAATTCCCTTCCCCCCATACCGACCCATTTCATTCAGGAGGTAGCAGCTATTTAGTACTGACCCCAACGCCACTAAGGGAGATATAAGAAGAAGAGGCCTTGACTGCAGGTCAGAAAAGTGCCAACTAGAACCAGCCCTGGATTCAGGAGGACCTGAGTTCAAATCTGGCCTCAGACACATACGACTTACTAGCTGTGTGACCCTGGACAAGTCACTTAACCCCATTGCCTAGCAAAAAAAAAAAAAAAAAAAAAAGAAAGAAAGAAAGAAAGAAAAGCCCCAACATTTACCGTATCTGATGCTGAGTGAGGACTGCCCGGCCTTCGCTGTCCAGAGCCCGCAACTCATCTTCAGTGAACTCCTCCGTGTTCCCGTAGGAGCCCACAGCGCCCTGGTGATTGGTCAGTAGGCTGGTCAGGCCTTCTTCTGCTGCCCCTGGAGTGGCATTATTTTTACAGAAGGTGGCCACACCTGGCAGGGTGGGGGAACAACAGGCAGGCACAGAGACGATGAGCCACAGAATGAATGATAAAAGAGATTAAGGGACTCCGAGCTTGGAAGCCATCAGCTCCACGCTCATTGCTTTCGGTTTTTGGAGTGGGGTGAGGGACTGTCCATCATACAGAAAAGGGAAGGGGCCTGTCCATGAGCAGGAGGGCAATCAATCAATCAACATTAAATACTTACTATGCATCCTATAGTGTGCTAAGTGCTAGGGAGATAGGCAGAAATAGTCCCTGTCCTCAAGAAACTTACAATCCAGTGGGGGAGACATGATGTGAATAATTAATAACACACAAAATACATACAGAGTATGGAGAAGGTATCTTTAGAGAGGAAAACGCTAGAGACAACTAGGTGTAGCAGTGGAGAAATAGGGGAGTCAGGAAGATCTGAGTTCAAATCCTGCCTCCAGACACTTACTAGCTGTGTGACCCTGGGCAAGTCACTTCACCTGTTTGCCTCAGTTTATTCACCTGTAAAATGGGGTAAATAATAGCACCTCCCTCCCAGGGTACTTGTGAGAACCAAAGTAGATAATATTTGTAAAGCCCTTACTTAGTACAGTGCCTGGCATACAGTAGGTGCTTAATAAATGCTTGTCCCTTTCCCTAGCATCTAGGGACATCAGGAAAGGCTTCCTGCAGAAAGAAGCATTTGAACTGAGTCTTGAGGGACGCCTGGGATTTTAAGAGGAAGAGGTGAGGAGGCAAAACAAAGCACAACTGGAAAAAGTCTTCCAAGGCCTCATTGCCTTCTGCATCCACACCCTGGGGGGGGGATGGGCAGGGAAGGAGGGAGGGAAGGAGGGAGGG
>NW_020944046.1:139389-142539 GCF_900497805.2 Vombatus ursinus | reverse complement strand
GGGAGAGAGGAAGGGAGATGTTTTTTCTTGGGGCTAAGTTGAGCCATAATGATTTCTCAGATTTTATTGTTTTGTTGTTCCTTCCATTTACATTGCTGTACATCAACCCCTTTATTTTATGGAATGGGAAATTCTGGTCTAGAGAAGGGAAAGGACTTGCCCAAGGTCTCATGACAGTAAACCCAGATACAGAACCAGACATACACCTCCATCACAGGCCTGGGCCAAAGAAAGTACTCTCTAAGAAGTGGTTCTGTACAGAAAGAACCGCCAGCTGTTCTCATCCAGAACAAACAGGGGGTGCCATGACTGGATTCTGCATCATTCTCTCGTAAGGCATACCCAGCTACTTCCTCACAGCACCTGTCCATTCATTATCCCCGTTTTTTGTTTTTTTTTTTGCTTTTTGATGAGGCAATCACGGTTAAGTGACTTGCCCAGGGTCACACAGCTAGTAAGTATCAAGTGGCTGAGGCCACATTTGAACTCCAGTCCTCTTGATTCCAAGGTTGGAACTCTATCCACCACACAAACCTAGCTGCCCGACATTACCCCCATTTTATAGAGGGGTAGAGTAAAGCTGAGAGTCGAGGGTGGCCCTTGACCAGGATCATATACTTTATACCAGAGGTTCTCCAAGTGTGGTCTGGGTGAGGTCAAAACTATTTTCACAATAAAATTAAGATGTTTTAATTTCTAATACACCAACTATTGATATTTCTAATACACATAAACAGAAGCTCTTTAGGGGGTCCTTAAAAAGAGTCTAAAGGGGTCCTGAGTCCAAAAAGTCTGAGAACCCTAGGATGGAGAAATAGAAAGGCCCTTAGCAACCATCTAATCCAGGAATGGGGAACACATGGTCTGGAGGCCACAGTCCAAGGACCGCACTTGAGGACCTAAAGGGCCACATGTGGCTTCCAGGATGAAGGTTTCCCACCTCTGATTATCCAACCCTTTCATTTATAACAGAGGAAACTCAGGTCCAGAGAAGGGAAGGAGCTTCTCTAAAATGATGTAACTAGCAGGTAGTGGAGCTGGGAGGCAAACCCAGGTCAGCAAGCTGGGGAAGTAGACAGTGGCCTGGACTTCAACTAAGGGAGAGTTCAAATCCAGCCTTAGAGGCTTACTAGCTGTGTGACCCTGAACAAGTCACTGAACTGCTGTGCCTCAGTTTCCCTATCTGTAAAGTGGGGATAATAATAGCACCTACTTCCCAAGGTTGTTGTGAGGATCAAATGAGATAATATTTGTAAAGAGCTAGTGATTATTGTCTAAGCACACCAATTGAGATGTCGCAAGGAGGAAACTGAATTATATAGGATATACTGTCCTACTGCTACTCTAACCAAGGACCTTCAGAGATTCATAGGATCTGGAGGTGAAAGAGGCCTTAAAACTCTTCTAGTTTAATCCCCTTCATTTCAAGAAAGGGCCTTAGTGTCACAGCTAAGCAGTGGAAAGGAGCTTAAACAACATCTAATTCTACAGACAGGGAAAGTGAGCCCCAGAAATGGGAAGGGATTTGGGTCACAAAATATCAAAAGTGGAAAGGGACCTTAGAAAAAATTCAGCCCAAAGTTCCTCATTTTTCAGAGGGAAAAACATCAACCTGAAAAGAAGTGACGTACTCAGGGTCACATATATCATTCAGAGCGGAAAAAAAGCAACATAGATTTTTGGTTATTTCCCCAACTGACATTTTGTTTTCTTCCAATGTCTAAACTTTTCTAAAAATGTGAATGTTCTAATAATAGTATCAATAATTATGACCACAGCTCCTGTTGTGTGTTGATAAAAACTCTGGATAGGCAGCACATGGTACAAGTCTTGTCAAACCCATTTTTAGTGGAAAACCAAGGCTCCAAAAAGTCCAAATATATATGTCCAGGCCCGCCCAGCCCGCCAGATCCTCCCCCCATCCCACACACACCTGAGTAGCCACTGCGAACTCTGCTGAAGCTAAAGTAGGAGCTGTATCCGTCCACTATGGCCAGGCGCTCTTCCAGCAGGTCCCCTGGAGGGCAGAGAAGAAATGGCCAGGTTGGGGGAGATCGGCCAGTGTGCGCAGGGCCCTGGAACTGCCTGACCCCCAAGCCAAAGCCACAGAAGCAGCCCCGAAGCATTTGATGGAGTTGGGGGCATCCTGTGGAATGGTGGCAGCACTGGGGGAGTGGGGGAAGAGAGGGAAGGAGGTCTCTGGAGGGTGGGTTCTATTGCACAGCTATTGGGTCAGCTGGACTCTGGTGGGGATAACTTTGGGGGGGTGTCAGTGTGGTGCTTTGGGGAGGTGATCTTTGGGGACAGGGGAACAGCTGCCTAGAAGAGGGTGGCCCTTGGAGGCAGGGTCAGAGAGGATTAGGGGGATGGATCCTCTATGGGGTGGGGTCAGATCTGGGGGAGGGGGAGGATGATTTTTTGGGAGGAGACGGCCCTGGGAGCAGTGCTAAAAGTGTGTGGGGGGGAGGGTGTCCTCTATGGGGCAGGGTAGCCCTGCGGGTAAGGTGGTTTTGGGGGAGAACGTGATCTTTGGGGGTAGGGGGAGCACTAGAAGGGAGGGGTCCTGTCCCGGGCGGCGGGAGGCGAGGGTCTCCTGGGGGCGGGGCTGGCCTTGTTCTTGGGGCTCCGGCCCGGCGGGGCGGGGTGTGGAGTTGGGAGGAGGGCCACGCCTCGATTCTCACGAGTGACTCGGGTCTCCTGCAAGCAGGTCACATCGGCCCCCAGGGAGTCGAGCAGGCGCCTCAGGGCCTCAGGCGATCGCCGGATCCCATTTATGTTCCAGCTCACCAGCCGCATGTCGCCCCGCGCGCCTTCTCTGCCCGCCTCGCGCAGGTTGCTGGGCGGGGCAGGGCGGGGCGGGGTCTGCCCTTAGGGGAAGAGAGCACCGTTGGCTGCCGGGCGCGGGCGCGGGCGCAGGCGCAGGCGCACTCTGAGGCGGGCCTCCTTTGGCGGGAGGGGCGGGGGGGGGGGGGGGGGGAGGGGCGGGGAGGGGTCTGCCCTTCGGGGAAGAGAGCCCCGTTGGCCGCCGGGCGCGGGCGCGGGCGCAGGCGCACTCTGAGGCGGGCCTCCTTTGGCGGGAGGGGCGGGGGGGGGGGGGGGGGGAGGGGCGGGGAGGGGTCTGCCCTTCGGGGAAGAGAGCCCCGTTGGCCG